>NW_025920367.1:0-154393 GCF_902686445.1 Sciurus carolinensis
GAAATTTTGCATCATAGATGAATGGTTATTATATCATTGCAGAGTGGTATAAACCTAAAATATTATCCTCTGAAGTGTGCTTCACATGAATTATCTCCCCTCTGAGAGGGAGGGGAGATAATTAATAAAAATAGAGTTGTTAAAAGCCCTCATTTCGGTAGCTGGTCCTGAGGCTTATTTTGATAACGAGATTTCCCTCAGATCACCTTGTCTTCCTTCAGGATCTAGGCTGCACAGGGTGCTCAACCTGCTGGGTAAACAAAGGTCCTTCCAGTAGTATATGAGTCTTGAGATGATACCTTGTTATTGGGATGTCACTGTTTACCATTGGTGAGAACTACTGTGCAGAGGAGCACCAGGAATCACACCAATGTATCCTGGTTCTGGAATCAACACTCCTGGTCCCCACTGTGGAAGGGGGAAGTCAAACTTTTCCCTAATAATTGGGCACCTGAGTTGGGTTATGTGGTGATTATTCCTGCCAGGTAGGGCCAGCATTACACATACATCCATTCATAATCCTAGCTTAGGTTGATGTTATAAGGTGCAACTTAAGAACAGACCGATCACCACTGAGAAGTCCAAATTTGAGAGTCTTTATTAAGCTGGCCAGCTGACTGTCTCATGCAATGCCCCAAAAAATGGCTATTGAGAGAACAGCCCTGACCACAGGGTTGTAGGGTTTCTTATACCAAAAATCACATTAATCATAAGTGTCTGTTGCTATGATTCGAAATTACAAACTAACATCATGAGATCATCAACAGAGGGGGAAATGGGTCAAAATGACCCTTACCTAGGTACAAACTAAAGAATGGTTACTAACATCCACACAATCTCTGTTCACATGGTACATTGTTTAGGAGCAATAGGGATCAAAAGAGAGCAATTTTTCTTTACATAGGAATTATCATTCTGTATTGTTAAACATGTCACACTAAGTAACTGACGATGGGTACAGAGGTGGGGTGTTCCCATGGGAGAAACTTATTTCCTACATAACATGGAGTCTCAGAGCAAAATGGAGTCTGTTTAGTCATTTCCTTTAGAGTTTGGCCTATAACATTCTCATGGAGTCAGATCTGTCAGTCCATCACAGTTGAGTCCTGCATCACTAATTGGTCACAAAAAAATAACTCCATGTTGGAAAACCAATAGAGGTGTTGCAGGGATAGAAAACCATGGAAGTCTGAGCCCAATGCACAAAACATTTCCTTCTCCAGAGTCACATCAAAATTCAAGACTTATGAATTTACCAATGATAGATGCTGACTACGAAGTCCAGAGAAATTCACAAATTTGGGGGCCTCTTTCCCTGTATTAGACATTGTGAAGTACAGCAACTTTAGAAGAGAGGTTCTGGCATGTCCCACATCAATTAGAAATGGGTAAAAAAGAAAGAACGAAAGAAAGAAAGAAAGAAAGAAAGAAAGAAAGAAAGAAAGAAAGAAAGAAAGAAAGAAAGAAAGAAAGAAACTGGGTGCAGTGGCGGATGCTGAAATCCCAGAGGCTGGGGAGGCTGAGGCAGTGGGATTGCAAGTTCAAAAAGCCAGACTCAGCAATTTAGGGAGGCATTTAGCAACTCAGAGAGATCCTGTACCTAATAAAGTATACATATAGGGGGGTTTCAAGATGGCGGACTAGAGGGTGGCTGCATTTCATGTTGCTCCACGATGCAGGATTCAGAAGAGGAGAGAGTGAGAGACTTGGGACCTACTCAAAGCCGCAGGGTGAGTCTCTCCCATTGGGGAGGCGTCCCAGATGGGGCAGTAGCCCCGGAACGCAGGGAACTTTGTGAAGTAGAGTTGCCCAGCGAGACGCCCCTCCCCGGCTGGAGCGGTAAACACGGACAACTGGGATCATCGTAGAGAAGGCGGCTCAGCACAGCGCTTGGACTCGAAGCAACCACTGGGGCTCCGGGTGACTGCCTGAGGAGGAACTGCATGGCGAGCTGTTTGGACTCAGAATGACTGCTTCTGAACACCGGGGGGCTGCCCGGAGAAAGAGGAGGAGAACGGCGGGTGGCTTGGTCTAGGAGTAACTGCATCAGAGCCACAGGTGGTTGCCAGAGGAGGAGCTGCGTGGCGAGCTGTTTGAACTCAGAACGACCACTCCTGAACACTGGTGGCCTGGTGGCCTGCCTGGAGAAGGAGCGCAGTGGGTCACTTGGTCTCAGAGCCATCGCTCCTGAATAACCGGGGGGGCTACCCCGAGGAGGAGGAGGAACAGGGTGGGTCACTTGGACTTGGAGTGACTGCCTAGGGCTACGGGCGGTTGGTGGGAGGAGGAGACCCGAAGTGAGTTGCTTGGACTCCTAGTGACAGCGTGGGAACACCGGACGGCTGTCCAGAGGAAGAGGTGTGTGGTGGGTCTCTGGGTCTCAGAGCTATTGTACGGGACTCCAGGTGGTGGCTCAGAGGAGGGCCTGCATAGCCAGGCAATTAGGTGCAGAACAGGGTCCCAGGAGCTACGTGGCTTCTTGCTGGAAGAGCCGCACAGAGACACGCTTAGGGGTGGAGCAAAATTTCCAGGACTGCGGGCAGATTCTCTGAGGAGAGGCAGCCTAAGGACACTCATCTGTGAAGGGTGAGGCTCCCAGGCCCAGGAGGTAGGTCCAGGCCCCTGGAAACATTGCAGAGGAAGGCAGCCCAGTCCAGATGGTAGTTGTAGATTAAGGGAACATCTAGGAGGGGAACTGACCAGCGAGACCTCTCCACTGGGTGAGTCTTCCCTGCCAGGTGAGGTTTTCCCACAAGGATGGTAAAACCAGAGACACAGGCACAAACAGGCCTTGCCTCAGCCCGCAACCTAGTTCCCCTTTGGATGACCATTGGTCAACAAGTGGAGGCACCTCTGCCCACTAGCAGGGAATATACCCCACCTGAGGGTCAACACCCCTAGAGAGGCAGCTTCCTTGTGGAGCATCACATTATCAACTTCCTCCAAGACTTCAGGCTATTGAAGGATAAGAGGGGATATACTAGAAATCTTCAGGGACATTATAAGTCGATAGAGGAAATCTGCAATATCTTAATGATCCACTGATTCCTGAACAATATGAGAAAACAAGGGAAGAAAGTGCCCCAAACAAATCTAGAGGTTACATCAATAAAATCCAATGACAGCATTGCAGAAGAAATGACAGAAAGGGAGTTTAGAATGTACATAATTAAGATGATCAGGGAAGCAAATGATGAGATGAAAGAGCAAATACAGGCATTGAATGATGAGATGAAAGAGCAAATGCAGGCATTGAATGATCATACCAATCGATAGTTAAAAGAGCAAATACACAGGAAGCAAAAGATCATTTCAATAAAGAGTTAGAGATATTGAAAAAATAAAACCAAACAGAAATCCTTGAAATGAAGGAAACAATAAACCAAATTAAGAACTCCATAGAAAGTATAACCAATAGGATAGAACACCTGGAAGACAGAACCTCAGATATTGAAGTCAAAATATTTAACCTTGAAAACAAAGTTGAACAAACAGAGTATATGGTAAGAAATCATGAACAGAATCTCCAAGAACTATGGGATATCATGAAAAGGCCAAATTTGAGAATTATTGGGATTGAGGAAGGCTTAGAGAAACAAACCAAAGGAATGAACAATCTATTCAATGAAATAATATCAGAAAATTTCCCAAATCTGAAGAATGAAATGGAAAATCAATTCAAGAGACTTATAGGACTCCAAATACACAAAACTACAACAGACCCACACCAAGGCACATTATAATGAAAATACCAAACATACAAAATAAAGACAGAATTTTAAAGGTTGTGAGAGAAAAGAACCAAATTACATTCAGGGGGAAACCAATACGGATATCAGCAGATTTTTCAATCCAGACCCTAAAAGCTAGAAGGGCCTGGAACAACATTTTCCAAGACATAAAAGAAAATGAATGTCAACCAAGAATCTGATACCCAGCAAAACTTACCTTCAGATTTGACGATGAAATAAAATCCTTCCATGATAAACAAAAGTTAAAAGAATATACAAAAAGAAAGCCAGCATTACAGAACATTGTCAGCAAAATATTCCATGAGGAAGAGTTAGGGTTAGGGAGGGGGGCAAGAATGGAGGAAGGAAGGACTGTATAGTGGGAAAAGAGGGGTGGGAGGGGTGGGGGGAAGGGAAAAAATAACAGAATGAATCAAACAACATTATCCTATGTAAATTTATGATTACACAAATGGTATGCCTTACGCCATGTACAATCAGAGAAACAACATGTATCCCACTTGTTTACAATAAAAAAAATAAAGTATACATATATATATATATATATATATATATACAGACACACCACACACACAAATATATATATATTTGTGTATTTTATATATATATATATATATATATATATATATATATATATATATATATATAAAGGGTTATGGATGTGGCTTAGTGATTAAGCACCCCTGGGTTCAATCGCCAGTACCAAAAAGAAAAAAAAAAAGATAAAGAAATGATGAAACTGGAGAACTCAATGCTAAATTTAAAAAAAATTTTTATTTAGCTTTTAATGTTTTACAGACTGCATTTTGATTCACTGTACACAAATGGGGTACATAATTTCGTTTCTATGGTTGTATACAATGCAGATTCATACCATTCGTGTTATAATACATATACATAGAGCAATGATGTCTGTTGCATTCCACCATTTTTCATACCCTCCTCCCTCTCATTTTCTTCTATATATTCTAGAGTTTCCCCATTATTCTCACATCCCCCACCCCACCCCCACTATATATCATCCTCCACTTATCAGGGAAAACATTTGGCCTTTGGTTTTGTGAGATTGGCTTATTTCACTTAGCATAATATTCTCCAATTCCATCCATTTATTTGCAAATGTCATAATATTATTCTTCTTTATGGCTGATAGTATTCAGCCATAATATCCATTTCAATGCTAAATTAAATGGTGTTTATCCATTTCCTTATCCATTTCAATGCTAAATTAAATAATCCAGATTCAGAAAATAAAGGGTCAAATGAGAGTAGTAAGGGGGAAAAACAGGGGAGGAGGAATGTTGTAAGGATAGAGGAAAGATCAGTGAAATAGAAGAAGGAGATTGAGGCGGAAGAAGGAGGGATGGGAAAGGGAAGGAAATGCAGAAAGATGCTATGTACATGTATAAATATACCACACTGAATTCTACCCTTATCTATATCTATAAAGCACCAATTGAAAAATTAAAAAAATAGAAAGAAAATTAGTAGCATAGAGGAAGGGGAATAGGAGGAAAAGAGGAGGCACAAGAGAAAAAAAGAAGTACACAACACAATCACAGGAATGGACAATGGGTCTCTGAAGCAAACAATTACTATAACTAAAGGATGACATGTGCAGACTAATCAAAGATGTTACAGAGAGGGGACTCATGGACTTGTGGGTGCTGTGGAAAGGACTAGACACCACTGGGCTACTCTTCTGAGCTAGTGCATGGCCTGAAAGAAGGGAAGCTCATGGAAAGTGCTGAAGCCTCAAGGCATGCTGGGAGGTTGGACCCTGCTTCACCCTGTGGCCTAGCCAGTATCTGCAGAGCCTGACAAGATCTGACTCTGCCGACCTCGATAACTTTTTGTTTCACTCTCTCCCCTCCTTGCTATGGTGCCTTGAGTCTCCAGAGGCCTGAATGCTGGCTCTGTCCTCTGCCTGCAGAGCACATTACCCAGGTGTATGCAGGACTGGCTCCTTGTCTTCATTCAAGTTTGAGCCCGAGTGTGAACTCCAAGAAAGGCTCCATTCTAAAGCAGTTCCCTCTTGCCTCCCTATTCCGGTCTTTATATTGTACTTTAATGTCTTCTTATCCCTTATTGGAAAGACCGTTTTATTATGTAGTTAATTATTTTTTGTTTTTCTGTACAGGACTGTGTTGTTCCATAAAACCAGAAACCATGATTTCTTGTTCATTGTACCTAGAGGGGAAAGTCAAGAGTTATTTGTTATTGTCCAAATAACAATAGTAAACAATAACCGAGAGGGAGAAAGAAACAACTCTTTCCTTCTGTATCTCAAGGGATAGGAAACCTGGTAGATTTAGAACAAATTGTTAAACTTTTTTAAGATCAACTGAATTTGAGTCTAAAATACATTTTAGATTATTTATAGATGAGGAGGAAAAAATGACTGAAAATTATTTCATTCATATAGAACCAGAAATCAGAACAACAAAAACAAGAAATGACAAATAGAAGAAAAATATCAGAAAAGTAGAGGATCAACGCACGGGGTCAACCATAGATTGAGTTATGAAAAGTTATAAAGAAGAGAAAGGTCTCTATCCTAAAGAATTGAAGTCATCATACTACTGAGATACAGGCACACCCATGTTTATAGCAGCACAATTTATAATGACCAAACTATGGAACCAGCCAGGGTGACCATCAACGAAAGAGTGGATAAATAAACCGTGGTATTTATACACAGTGGGGTTTTATTCAGCCATAAGGACAAGTGGAATGTCATTTGCAGGAAAATGTATGGACCTGGAGACCAGTACTAGAAGTGAAATAAGTCAAACTTGGAAGGTGAGAGGATATATGTTTTCTCGAATACATGTGGAAGTTAGAGAGGAAAAAGGAAAAGTGGGGGTGTGTCTCATGGTACTGAAAAGGAGATCAGTAGAGGAAAGGGGTCAAGGATGGAAAGGAGGGAGTAGAGAAGTGCTGGGGAGTGGTACTGGCCAAATTATATCATCATATTGTGTGCATGTACAGACATGTGATAACAAGTCTATCATGTTACAACCATAATGCACACATTTAAAAAATGTAAGAAACATACAAGAAAAAAAAAGAAAAGAAAGAAAATTTGCCAGAACAGAGGGCAAGCCTTCAAATTGAAAAAGTAGACTGAGTTCTCACAAGACAGCTACATGCAACTATTTAAAATTCAGGTCTGGTTTGTTTGTTTGTTTGGGGTTCATATTAGCTACATACAACATTAGGATTAATTTTGACATAATTGTAAATACATGGAAGATAACTTGCTCCAATTCAGTCTCTAGTACTTTTCCTTACCTTCCTCTCCTCCCTCCTCCATTCTGTTTCCTTTATTCTACTCATCTTTCTGCTATTTACTTACTTTTATTTTTTTAAATTAGTGTCTTATGGATATATATAATGGTGAGATTCACTGTGGTATATTCTTGTATGTACATAGGAAAGTTAGGTCAGATTCATTCCACTGTTTTCCCCTTATCCCATCCCTCCTCCTCCTCAATCCCCTTCTACTTCCCTGATCTTTCTTTCATTTTGAGAAAACATTCACCCTTCAACTTCCTGGATGTGGCTTATTTAACTTAGCATAATAGTCTCCAGTTCCATCCATTTACTGGCAAATGACATCATTTCATTCTTCTTTATGGCTAAGTAATAGTCTGTTGTGTATATATACCACATTTGCATTATCCATTTATCTGCTGAAGAGCACCTAGGCTGGTTCCATAGTTGAGCTATTGTGAATTGAGCTGCTATAAACATTGATATGGCTGCATCACTGTAGTACACCGATTTTTGATCTTTTGGAAATATAATTAGGAGGGGATAGCTGTATCGTATAGTAGTTCCTTTTGTAGTTTTTTGAGGAATCTCCATACTGCCTCCCAGAGTTATTGAACTAATTTGTAGTCTTACCAGCAATGTGTGAGTGTACTTTTTACCCACATCCTCACCAACACTTATTATTATTGGTATTCTTGATAATTGCCATTCTGATAGCAATCTGATGAAATCTCAATGCAGTCTGGATGTGTATTTCCCTAATTGGTAGGAATGTTGATCATTTTTCACATATTTGTTGGCCATTTGTATTTCTTTTTTTGAGAAGTGTCTGTTTAGTTATTTTTCCCTTTAATTAATTGAATTATTTGGTTTTATTTAGGGAGGGTGTTAATTTTCTTGAGTTGTTTATGTATTCTGGATATTAATGCCCTATATGAGGAGCAGGTGACAAAGATTTTTCTCCAATTCTGTAGGGAGAAAAATTACAGAAAATCATTTAACTCACACATTTAACTGTTGAAATTTTGGTATACTTCTTGGATCTTTCTTTTTGCATTTAAAACTGTATTATGAAAAATAGATCAGATGGTTCTATAATAACCTTGATCATTGAGAATATAATATGTAAATATTTTCATGATGATATATATATTAACATATGGTTCTTGGTGGCTATATAATAACTTATCTTATGGATATAGATACATTGCTTTAGACAGTATTTCATTGCTGGACATTTTCCAATTTAAGTTATAAGCAATCATGTTATGAATACATTTGACATACTACCTATATAGATGGCTTTGATTACTTTCTCCTGACAAATTAATAGAAACGAAACTGCTGGTCCAGAAGGTACTTGTGAGACTTGATTACATATTATAAATGTGTCCTGTATAATAGTTGGATCATTTCAAACTTGTGTCACTGATAGTAAATTAGAGCACCAGTTATTCCCAACTTTGAAAACAATGGATATATAATTAGCTTAAATACTTGCAACTCTGAAGAACAAAACATGTTGTCTGTTGATCCATTAAAACTTTCCCCTACTTTTGTTAGAAAATATTAGATATTTACTAAATAGAAAACATATACTTGAGTTTAAAAGTATCAGATAAGCCGTGTGAGCCCATCTATGATTGCATCTACTCTCCCAAGTCCTATCTCTTTACTGTCTCTCACTCAGTAGTTTCCCCTCCCAGATTTCTTGTTTATGAAAACAAAAATTTAAATAATTAAATATCCATAAGCAATAAGTTTTGCAAGATTTATATACATCATTTCTTTCTGTGTGAATGCTTTGGCTTTCCTCTTCAATATGATGATTCTAAACTCTGTTCGTTTTTTGTACTTCTATTTAATGTCCCATTGTGAAAATACGGTTCACTATTAATTTCTTGTGGTGGACATTTCCCTGTAGTTTTTTCTAGCAGGGACAGTGTACTTTCTTGTTTGTCTCCTGATGTGCATGTTTTGGGGTCCTTCAGGACACAGTCGCAAAAACACAGAAACAAAAGCTTTTAAGACATAGGTAATGTGAATGTTCAACCTCATACAACAGTATCAAATTGTATTTCAGACTGGTTGCATTAATTTATATTCACAGAGGTTGCTCCATTTTTGCCAACCTTTTCCATTGTAAGGAAATTCACTTGCCATCCACTGACTATAAAATGATATCTCATTGTGATCCTAATTAGTATTTTCCTCATTATTAATAAATACTTTCTTCATTAATAATGATCTTTTTTATAGACTTTTAGTAGATATCTCTTTCAGGTTAAGGAAATTAATTTATGTATCATATTAGCTAGATTTTTTTCTTTTAAGCCATGAATTTTTTCACTTAATTGCTTTTTTATTCATGAGATGATCAATTTTTCCCTTTAATTACATTACTTATATTAATCTATTTTTAAATTTACCTCAATCATAGGCTTCTAGTATTAAACACCATTCATGATGTATTTTATTTTTTAACATTACTAAAATTTGCTCTATGTACTATATCTAACATGTATTATGATTATAAATAGATTCATTTTTATATCTGTGTTTATGATTGAGATTGGCTTATAATTTTTCTTTCTTTTTTTCTTTTATTTTTGAACCATGTTTTAAGTCCAGGGCCTTGTATGTGCTAGGCAATAGCTGCATCACTGATCTCTATCCCCAGACATTTTATTTTAATTTTGTTGGTCTTTTTACATACACAAGACAGTAGAGTGCATTTTGACCTATTATACACACAAGGGGTATAACTTACTCTAATTAGGATCCCATTCTTGTGATTGTACATGATGTGGGGTTTCATTTCATATATGAACATAGGAAAGTTACGTCCAGTTCAGTCTACATGTTTCCTATTCCCATCCCCCTCCCTTCCATTCATTCCCCTTCCTCTAATCCAACGAACTTCTATTCTTCCCTCTCTCCCCTCTTTAATGTGTGTTAGCATCCACATATCAGAGAGACTATTTGGCCTTTGGATTTTTGGGGTTGGCTTATTTCACTTAACATGATAGTCTCCAGTTCCATCCATATACTGTCAAATGACAGAATCTCATTCTTTATGGCTACTACTCCATTGTGTATATATACCACATTCTCTATGTCCATTAATCTGTTGAAGATGACCTAGGTTGGTTCCATAGCTTAGGTATTGTAAATTGAGCTGCTATGAAAATGATGTGGCTGTATCACTGTAGTATGCTGATTTTAAGTCCTTTGGGTATATACTGAGGAGTGGAATAACTGGGTCAAATGGTGGTTCCAGTTCGGGTTTTCAAAGGAATCTCCACACTGCTTTCCAGAGTGACTGCACTAATTTGCAACCCCACCAGCAATGTATGAGTGTACCTTTCCCCCCACATCCTTGTCAACATTTAATGTTGCTTGTATTCTTCATAATTTCCATTCTGAGTGGAGTGAGATGGAATCTCAGTTTAGTTTCAATTTTCATTTTTCTAATTGCTAGAGATGTTGAACATTTTTTCTTATATTTTTTGACCATGAGTATTGTTCTTTTGGGTAATTATCAACCAAAAACTCCTAAAACTCAAGAAATTAAGCCAAAAATCAATAAGTGGGAAGGCTTAAAATTAAAATTCTGAAGAGCAAAAGAAGCAAGAGCATACAGAATGGGACAAAATCTTTGTTAATTACTCTTTAAAATATATGAAGAACTAAGCAAACAAACAAACAAACATACAAACAAAAACTCCCCCAATGAACAAGACAGGGATGTCCTCTTTTACCACTCTATTCAACATTGTCCTCGAAACTCTAGCCAGAGCAATTAGGCAGACCAAAGAAAAAAAAGGGATATGAATAGGAAAAGAGGAACTTAAGCTGTCACTATTCACTGATGACATGATTCTATATTTAGAGGATCCAAAAACCTCCTCCAGAAAACTTCTAGACCTCATCAATGAATTTAGCAAAGTAGCAGATTATAAAATCAACACGCATAAATCTAAAGCATTTTTATATGCAAGTGACGAAACAGCTGAAAGGGAAATGAGGAAAACAACTCTATTTTCAATAGCCTCAAAAAAATTAAAATACTTGGGAATCAATCTAACCAAAGTGGTAAAACATCTCTACAATGAAATCGACAAAACATTGAAGAAAGAAATTGAGGAAGATCTTAGAAGATGGAAAGATCTCCTATGTTCTTGGATAAGCAGAATTAATATTGTCAAAATGACCATACTACCAAATGTGGTATACAGATTCAATGCAATTCCAATTAAAATCCCAATGACGTACCTTACAGAAATAGAGCAAGCAATTATGAAATTCATCTGGAAGAGTAAGAAACCCAGAATAGCTAAAGCAATCCTTAGCATGAAGAGTGAAACAAGGGGTATCACAATACCAGAACTTCAACTATACTACAAAGCAATAGTAACAAAAACAGCATGGTATTGGTATCAAAATAGACAGGTAGATCAATGGTACAGAATAGAGGACATGGACACAAATCCAAATAAATACAATATTCTCATACTAGATAAAGTGCCAAAAATATGCAATGGAGAAAATATAGCCTCTTCAACAAACGGTGCTGGGAAAACTGGAAATCCATATGCAACAGAATGAAATTAAACCCCTATCTCTCACCCTGCAAAAAAATCAACTCACAATGGATGAAGGACCTTGAAATCGGACCAGAGACCCTTCATCTTATAGAAGAAAAAGTAGGTCCAAATCTTCACCTTGTTGGCTTAGGATCAGACATCCTTAACAGGACTCCCATAGCACAAGAAATAAAAGCAAGAATCAATAACTGGGATAGATTCAAACTAAATAGCTTTCTCTCAGCTATTTAGGAAACTATCAGCAATGCGAAGAGAGAACCTACAGAGTGGGAGAATATCTTTGCCACTTATACTTCAGATAGAGCACTAATTTCCAGAATATATAAAGAACTCAAAAAGCTCTACACAAAGAATACAAATAACCCAATCAACAAATGGGCTAAGGATATGAACAGATGCTTCACAGAAGAAGATCTACAATCAATCAACAAACATATGAAAAAATGTTCAACATCTCTAGTAATAAGAGAAATGCAAATCAAAACTACAGTAAGATTCCATCTCACCCCAATTAGAATGGTGATTATCAAGAATACAAGCAACAATAGGTGTTGGAGAGGATGTGGGGAAAAATGTACACTCATACACTGCTGGTGGGAGAGCAAATTAGTGCAGCCACTCTGGAAAGCAGGGTGGAGATTACTTAGAAAACTTGGAATGGACCTACCATTTGTCCTGGCTATCCCACTCCTCGGCCTATACCCAAAGGACTTAAAATCAGCATACTACAGAGATACAGCCACATCAATGTTCATAGCTGCTCAATTCACAATAGCCAGACTATGGAACCAACCTAGATGTCCTTCAATTGATGAATGGATAAAGAAACTGTGGTATATATATATACAATGGGATATTACACAGCTATAAAGAATAATAAAATTATGGCATTTGCAGACAAATGGATGAAATTGGAGAATATCATGCTAAGTGAGATAAGCCAATCTCAAAAATCCAAAAGGCGAATGATCTCACTGATAAGCGGATGATGACATGTAATGGGGGGTGGGAGGGGGGCAAGAATGGAGGAAGGAGGGACTGTATAGAGGGAAAAGAGGGGTGGGAGGGGTGGGGGGAGGGAAAAATAACAGAATGAATCAAACATTATTATCCTCTGTAAATGTATGATTTTGCAAATGGTATGCTGTTACTCCATGTACAATCAGAAACAACATGTATCCCATTTGTTTACAATAAAAAAAATTTAAAAAAGAATAAAAAAGGGCTGGGAAGGTGGCCCCATGTTTAAGTGCTGCTAGGTTCAATTCCGTACCAAGAAAAAAAAGCTAGTTCCGTTAGAAATCACAGTTTTCTGTTTAAAAAAAAAAAAAAAAGGTGAAGCCAAATAAAAAACTTTTGGTCTTCAAAAAAATAAATAAATAAATAAAAATAAAAAAAAAATCCAAAAGACGAATGATCTCACTGATAAGCGTATGATGACACATAATGGATGGTAGGAGGGGGGCAAGAATGGAGGAAGGAGGGACTGTATAGAGGGAAAAGAGGGGTGGGAGTGGTGGGCGTGAAGGAAAAAAATAACAGAATGAATCAAACCTCATTACCCTATGTGAATGTATGATTATGCAAATGGTATGCTGTTACTCCATGTACAAACAGTAACAATATGTATCCCATTTGTTTACAATAAAAATAAACTTAAAAAAAACAACAACAAATTGAGACCCAGTCAATAAAGAGAGAAAAATATGATAGAAAAATTTCTCAGAAAAGTACAAAATTATCTCTTAAACATATAGAAAATATCCACACACTTTTCAGTTAGAGAAATACAAATTAAATATATCAGCTTGGTAATTAAAAAATATGCATGTAACATATTTTGCTGTTAAAGCTGTGAGGAATAAAATTTTTTCATGTAATCCTGGTAGGAATATTAAAAAAAAAAAAAAAAAAAAAAAAAAAAAACTTCCCCAAAACACCAAAATTAACCCAACCATAATGAACTAAACAGATGTTTCTCAAAAGAAGAAACACAAATGATCAACAAATACATGAAAAAATGTTCAGCATACTTAGCAATCAGGGAAATTCAAATCCAAACTATACTGAGATTTCATGTCATTCTGGTTAGAATGGGAATCATTAGGAATACAAAGAATAATTGCTGGCAAGGATATGGAAAAGGTACACTCATGCATTGTTGATGAGACTGCAACTTAGTACAACCACTCTGGAAAGCAGAATGGAGTTTCCTCAGATCAGGAATGGAATCGCCATATGACCCAGCTATCCCATTCCTTATATGTTCATTTCTGATTCTGTTCTGTCATCTGCAATATAGAACTATTCTGGAAGCAGTGAGCTGAGAGTGAGGAAAAGGGAAAGATGAATTACCAATAAGAGGATTCACTTTTCTGAATGAGAGAAGGAAAGGGACTATAAACATTTATATGTTAATCTGTTCTTAAAAACCTTCATCAAAATAGGTAGTAGTAAAATATCACCTGAGAATTATTATTATTATTATTATTTTTTGGTGCCTGGAATTGAATCCAGGGATGCTTAACCACTGAGCCTTAGCCCCAGCCCTTTTTATTTTCTATTTTGAGACAGGTTCTCACTAAGTTGCTTAGGCTGACTTTGAAGTTGCTATCCTCTTGCCTGAGCCTCCCAAGTCACTGGGATTACAGGCATTTGCCACCATGCCTGGCTTCACCTGAGAGTTTTGATAATAGTCATTCTAACTGGAAAAGTTAGATATCTCATTGTGGTTTTAATTAGCATTTTCCTGATGATTAGTTGATGTTGAGCATTTTTCATATATCTGTTGTCTATTTTATGTCTTTCATTAAAAACGTTGATTTAAATTTATTGCCCATTTAAAAATTGTTTTTATTATTTTTTGTGGCTTCAAAAAATTTTAGTTAGTCATCTCAGTGAAATAGACTAGAACAAAAATTAGAAACACAAATTTCCAAAATTATAGAATCTTGCAAAATTCTAATATTCTAAGTATTATTCTAGCTTTCCTCTAGTGAAGGTTATTGAAATATCCTTTGCACTTTTCTGTTTAAAAAAAAAAAAACACTTAAAATATTTTAAGTTGACATATAAATTTCAAATATTTATGTAGTACAATGTGATAATTCCATACATGTATACAATTTGTAATGATCAAATTGAATAATTAGCATTTCACCCCTTAGCATAATGCCCTTTCAGTCATATTGAGGCAAAAGAGAAGATTATATTCTTATGCATGCCTGAATTGTATATTATGTATACATCAACCGATGGGCTTGGTTTGTTCTTGCTTTCTAATTACTACAATTGCATCACTAGGTTGCTTATTCAAAAAAAATTTTTTTGATGTGGGCACATATTGCTATGAAAATCCTTTCTATTAGTACTACTTTTGCTGTATCCCACATATTTTAGTATGTCAAATTTCCCAGTTTCATTTGTTTTTAGAAATTTAAAAATTTTCCTTTTGATTTCTTTAAATTTTTTTTTTATTTTTACAGACTGCATTTTGATTCATTGTACACAAATGGGGTACATCTTTGCATTTCCATGGTTTGTACACCATGTAGATTCATACCATTCGTGTAATCATACATGTACATAGGGTAACGATGTCTGTCTCATTTCACCATTTTTTCATACCCCCTCCCTCTCATTTCCTTCTATGTAATCTAAAGTTCCTCCTTTCTTCTCTCACCCTTCTGTCCCCCATCCCCATTGTATATCGTCATCCACTTATCAGGGAAAACATTCACCTTTTGATTTTTGGGATTGGCTTATTTCACTTAGCATGGTATTCTCCAATTACATCCATTTATCTACAAATGCCATCATATTCTTTATGGCTGAATAATATTCCATTGTGTTTATATACCACAGTTTCTTTATCCATTCATCTGTTGAAGGGCATCTAGGTTGGTTCCACCATCTAGCTATTGTGAATTGAGTTGCTATAAACATTGATATGGCTGCATTGCTGTAGTTTGCTGATGACCCAATATTGGTTCAAAAGTGTGCTGTTTGGTCTCTAGGTATTTCTATGATTTCTTCAGTTTCCTTTTTTGGTTGATTTGTAATTTTATTACACTGTGGTCAGAAAAGATACATCGTATGATTTCATTTTTTTGTATTTATTGATACTTGTTTTATGACCTAATATGGGCTATGATCTAGAGAATGTTTCATGCTGATGAAAACAATGTAGACAGGTGCAGTGGCAGATGACTGTAATCCTAGGAATTCAGAAGACTGAGGCAAGAGGATTGAAAGTTCAAGGCCAGCCTGGGCAATTTAGCAAGATCTTGTCTTAAAATAAAACATAAAAAGGGTATGTGTGGGGGGGGTAACTCTGTGGTAGAGTGCCCCTGGGTTTTATTCCCTATACTTACAAAGAAATAATGTGCATTCTGCTATTGGGTGAAAAGTTCTGTAAATGTTGGTTAACTGCATCACATCTACAGTATAGTGTTAAAGCCCTTTGTTATTATTGTGTTGGATTTCTCTACTGATATTTGTTCAATAAAATCGTGTGCTTCAGCATTAGGTACACGCACATTTACAATCATTATATCTTCTTGTTGAATCGATATTTTTATCAGTATATGATGACCTTCTTTGTCTCTTTTTACGTTTTTGACTTAATGTCTACTTTATCTTATTTAAGCATAGCTGCTCCTGCTCACTTTTGCTTTTTTTTTGGCATGAATGTCTTTTCCTATCTTTTTACTTTTGGTCCAGTAAAGACACTGGTGAAGCAAGTTTATTATAAGCAGCATAATGCTGGCTATTTTACTTTTTTTAAAAATCCACTCAGCCAGTCTGTGTCTTTCAATTAGGAAATTTAGTTCCTCTACATTCAAGGTTATTATTGATGAATAAGGGCATACTCCTGTCATTTTGTTAATTTTCTTTTGTTTTATTAGAATATTATTAGTTCTTTTCTTCCTCTTTTTTTCATCTTTGTGATTTGGTGGTTTACTGCATTGAGCATTGATAAGGTTCTGTCCTTTTCTGTTTCTCTTTTGTGCATCTATTTTAGTGGGATTTATGCTTTCATATGTTTTCATGACAGTAATTATCTTTTTCACTTTTGAATATAGGAATAAATTTTTGTTTGGTGGTGATAAATTCCCTCAGTTTTTGTTTGTTTTGTAAAGTCTTTATTTCTTCCTAATTTCTGAATAGATTTGCTGGATACAGTATTCTTGGTTGGAAGCTATTTTATTTCAGAACTTGAAATATGTCATTTCATGCCTTTTTCTTCTATAAGTTCCTGTTAATAAGTCTTATTTTAATTGGGGTTCCACTTTTCTTTGTCTTGTACTTTTAACCATTTGACTATCATATGTCATAATGAAGCTCTGTTCTTGTTCTTTTCCATTGTATCTATTTGGGCCCTATGGACCTTCTGTACCTGAAGCCCAACTCAGTTAGGTCTTCCAGTCCTTACTGCTTTACCAAAAGATTGGCCTACAATAATTATAGACATAAAAGACTGTTTTTTCTCTATTCCATTACATCCTCGCGATTGTGAGAGATTTGCTTTCACTCTCCCATCTCTAAATCATCAACAACCTAATCAACGATATGAATGGGTTGTTTTGCCACAAGGTATGACCAATAGCCCCACTATATGTCAAATTTATGTTGATCAGGCGTTAAAGCCCATTCGACAAAAATACTCCAAACTTATTATCTATCATTATATGGATGATATATTATTATGCCACTCTGAGGAAGATATTTTAAAGGATATTTATTCTGAATTAATAGAACAACTCAAATTATGGGGACTCATTATAGCCCCTGAAAAGGTTCAAGTCGGTACTACACAAGAATTCTTAGGAGCTGTAGTAAAGCCACTAAAAACTGTCATCAGGGTAGATCATCTAAAAACATTAAATGATTTTCAAAAGCTACTAGGGGATATAAATTGGATTCGTCCATATTTGAGGCTTTCCACAGGAGAACTACTTCCTCTTTTTAATATCTTATAAGGGGATCCCCATCCCACATCTCCCAGAGAGCTCACTCCTGAAGCACGTCTGGTTTTGAATATTATACAAAAAAGATTAGATGAGGCCCAAATAGATCGTATTGATCTCTCTCAGCCATTACAATTAATTGTTATTCCTAACAAGAAACTACCCACTGGAGTCTTCTGGCAAGAGGGTCCCTTGTTTGGGGTCCATCTAGCCTGTTCACCCAATAAAACTCTCTTACCCTACCCTGAAGCAGTAGCTCAAGTAATCCTAAAGGCACTTAAGTCATCTATCACAGTGTTTGGAATTCATCCAGCTACTATCATTATTCCCTATGATAAGCATCAACTTTCTTGGTTATGTAATTTCATGGATTCTTGGACTGTTGTTAGATGCTCCACTCAAGCTAACTTTGATATTCACTATCCTAGACATCCTTATATACAATTTTGTAGTAATAATTCTGTAATATTCCCAAGAGTTACCAGACAACAACCTATTCCTAAGGCTCCTGTGATTTTCACTGATGGATCCAAAACAGGGACTGGAGCTATTTGTTATCAAGATAAAGTCCAAACATTCCTTTTCCCTAACTCTTCTTCTCAACAAACAGAACTCTTAAGAGTTCTTGAAGTTTTTAAAATGTTCCCTAATATTCCATTCAATGTTTACTCAGATAGTTTATATGTAGTTCAAGCTCTCAGTAACTTAGAATGTGCAGGGCTCATTGCCTCAAACTCTACTATTTTTCATCCTTTAAGGACTTTACAACAAATGATTTGGGATCGTTATAATCCTTTCTTTATTGGACATATCAGAGCTCATACCAATTTACCTGGACCTTTAGCTCTAGGGAATAATGTAGCAGACACAGCAACTAAGGATCCCCACATTTTTTCTCCATTTGAGGCAGCAAAAAATTATCATCAACAATTCCATGTTAATTCTACAACATTGAAACTGAAGTTTCCCATTACTAAAGAAACTGCATGTGCTATTGTTAAATCTTGTGGCCAGTGTACAGTCCTCCATCATCCACCTTCTATAGGAGTTAATCCTAAAGGACTGTTACCTAATCATCTATGGCAAATGGATGTTACTCACATTCCTGAATTTGGTAACCTTAAATATGTACATGTATCTGTAGACACATGTTCAGGTATCATCTTTGCGTCGCTACACAGCGGAGAAAAAGTCAAAGATGTCATTTCCCACTGTCTCCAGGTTTTCGCAGCCTGGGGACTTCCTAAACAACTTAAAATGGACAATGGCCCTGCTTATACTTCAACCTCTTTTAACCAATTTCTCACTAAATTTGAAATAACTCTAACCACAGGTATACCTTATAACCCACAAGGACAAGGTATTGTTGAACGTGCACATCTCACCCTCAAAAATACTCTTTATAAACAAAAAGGGGGAATAGGGGAGACCTTCAGGTCCCCTAAAGATAAACTTTCTCTTTGCCTCTTTATTTTAAATTTTTTAACTCTGGATAATGAGGGTCGCTGTGCCGCTGAGAGACATGGCAATCATAAACAACATGATAGAGTGAAGGTAAAATGGAAGGATGTTCTTACAGGACAATGGAACGGCCCGGACCCAGTGCTTTACTGGAGCCACGGCTCAGTTTGTGTGTTTCCACAGGATAAAACATCGCCTATTTGGGTTCCTGAGCGACTAACTCGACCAGTGCCAATGCTGCCAACAAGTAACTCAGACCAACATACTTCTGATGACCATGATGCTCGTAGCCCCCCTTGAACTAACTTACAACCTCTTTTTAGTCTCTTAGGATGCTATCTCTCTCAATGTTGAAATGCTTCTAGGTTCCCGCTGGCAGTCTTAATGTGTGTTCCTACCTTCCTACCAGTCCCAGTCTCTGTTACAGATACAGAACTGCCAGTGCTATTATCAAGAAACAGAAGAGATTTTGGCATCACAGCGGCTATGGTCACTGCAATAGTGGTTTCTGCAACAGCAGCACTAGCAACTGCCATACCTACAGCAACAGCAGTCAATCACTTGGCCGAAAATACAGCTACAGCCTTACAGACTAAAGAGACCCTAAACCAACATCTAACAGCAGGCTTACTCCTTGTAAATCAAAGAGTGGACTTACTACAAGAACAAGTGGATATCTTGCAAGAACTTTTGGGACTGGGATGTGTTTATCCTTTAAGAGCAGTGTGTGTCACCCCTATTGCTTATAATAACCTTAGCTCTGTGGTTATGTTATCTAAAAATCTCTCAGTCTACCTTACTGGTAATTGGTCATCTATGTTTGATACTCAGAGTCAATACCACCAGGGTTCAGTTACATCGGTATCTGAGATGTTCTCTTTGTTATCTAAAGCCCTGGGATTGACAAAACAGTGGGCTGGAATAGTAGCTGTTCTGATTATTATCTGCTTAGGGATAGCCTATGTTATACGTAGTCAAATCAGAGCTCACCAAGATGCCCAACGTCATCAACGGGCTATAGTACAGGCTTTGACAGCCATTGAGACAGGCACATCCCCCCAAGTATGGCTAAGCATGCTGGACCAGTAGTCAAAGACGGGTAAGATCCGTGGAAACGCATACGAACCTAAGACAGGGTTCTGACGCCTGGAGGTCAGAATTCCAATGACGGGTAAGGATGTAATTTGCCATGGACAACCTAAGACAGGCATGGTCCCAAGTCATCTATTCTTTATTTAAAGAATAAGGGGAGATGTCAGGGGTGGGCTCTGAGGGCCCCGGAGCCGCGCCATGGCCTGATCTCTAAGATGGCGCCTGGCAGCTTGCCAGACATAGCTGCACTCATATACAAGTTTTAGGAAGTAACTCTGGTTGGCTGTTGTACATGAGGCGATCCTGGTATCTGCCTGGAGACTGTTCCTTGATAGGCTGACTTTCCTGGTAGTCTACTCTCTGATAGGCTGATGTTCTCAATATAAGTTGGAGACTTGTGGAATAAAGCCCCTTTTGGTTCCTGTGATCAAGAAAAGTGTACGCGTTGTGATTGCCCACCGCCTGCGGGCGGTGGACGATCATAGAATGCGGTGCAGCTCAGACCAGCTGTGGCACGGGGTCAATTGTAGTCGGTGGCTCCTCCCCACTATGTCTCCTGCACTGCTATGGCTTAGACTGTGTGGGTGACAGAAGAGACAACACAAGTTCATTTTCTGGAACAGAGCTATGGTGCAGACTTTAGGATACTTCCCTAACTGGGCTCTAGACCTAGACACCAGCATCTGCAGTGAGGTTGTTAGTGTCCATAAATTCGAGGCCCAGTGGGACTCTCCATTTATCCTTGCCCCTGCAATGTGGGCTCCTTCTGGCCAGAGAACTGTGTTCATGGTTGTGCTGCACTTTATTCCACCTCCATGTCCCCAGCTCAGTCCTCCATGAATTGTTTTGTTTTTGTTTTTTTGTGGTGCTGGGGATTGAACCCAGGGCCTTGTGCTTGCAAGACAAGAACTCTACCAACTGAGCTATCTCCCCAGTCCAGTCCTCCATGAATTGCAGGATGATAATCTTGCCCTTGTTGAGTTTTCAATGCCGCTCACCTCCGAATACAGCTGTTCATGTTTTATTCTGTGTCTTGTTTGAGTAGAAGGAAGTGAGCTTTGGGAATTTCTATTTGGCCATCTTGCCAGCCCCTCAAGGACATGATCAGAACTTTTGAATTATGTCTCATAATGAATCTATCGCAAAGAAGCATAAACTAGCTAAGACACACATGAAAATTGACTGGATTAGTTGTTGGGTTGGTCAGCTTCCTGGCCTCCATGGACTCTCAATTTCACACTTCTGGATTTTGTTCTTCCATTCATTCCTCTTCACTTCCTCCTTGCTTTCTTTGTTTTCCCCCTCACTCTTTCTCATTTTAAACTCTTTTAAACAATCTCTGTATCTTTGTCTAGTTTTATTCTTTTGTACATTATTTTTAATAAGTAGTATGGTGAGAGTCAAGAGGCACAAATAATTTCAAGTTAAATTCATCCCAGCATCGCCAACCTCAGAGAACAGTGAGTCATTTTCCTAGCATCCATGTTAAAACCTAATGAAAGGATTCTAACTGGCATTGCTGTAGTTCTTTAATGGGTCAGGTCTGGATCTCATTTCCACCTTTGTGTGGAGGGGCCGAGGTCAGGTGGTTGACAGTCTATAAAGCATTACATGGATTTGAGGAGGGTAAGTTCCCAAATGAAGGAAGTGGAGTATAGCCGTCAGTGAAAGGGAAAAGTGATTCAGGGCAGACCAAAAAAAGTCACATATTTTTATTTGAAATATAAATCAAATATTCTTGGAGGAAGTATTCCTCTTCACAGGTGAAATTTTTGTGTCTGTCATGTTGAATTCAATATCTATTTAATGTTAAAGACATTCACTCTTTGTTCTTAAATTTTTTCAAAGTGTTTCCCAAATTTGTTGTTTTCTTCTTGATTTTCCCTATGACTTTGATACATTAAAGTTAAAATTTTTGAGTCTAACTCTATGGAGGTTTTAAATCATGGCTTTCATATTTGCATTCTTAGGAAATTCATTTTCATGTCAATACCTAAGGAATATTAACAAATATATGTATTTTTAAATTTTAATTTATTTTCATTGTAAACAAATGTTTCTGTTTGAACATGGAGTAACAGCATACCATTTGCAAAATCATACATTTACAGAGGATAATAATGTTTGATTCATTCTGTTATTTTTCCCTCCCCCCACCCCTCCCACCCCTCTTTTCCCTCTATACAGTCCCTCCTTCCTCCATTCTTGCCCCCCTCCCACCCACCATTACATGTCATCATCCGCTTATCAGTGAGATCATTCGCCTTTTGGATTTTTGAGATTGGCTTATCTCACTTAGCATGATATTCTCCAATTTCATCCATTTGCCTGCAAAAGTCATAATTTTATTATTCTTTATAGCTGTGTAATATCCCATTGTATATATATACCACAGTTCTTTATCCATTCATCAATTGAAGGACATCTAGGTTGATTCCATAGTCTGGCTATTGTGAATTGAGCAGCTATGAACATTGATGTGGCTGTATCTCCGTAGTATGCTGATTTTAAGTCCTTTGGTATAGGCCGAGGAGTGGGATAGCCAGGTCAAATGGTGGGTCCATTCCAAGTTTTCTAAGTAATCTCCACCCTGCTTTCCAGAGTGGCTGCACTAATTTGCAGTCCCACCAGCAATGTATGAGTGTACCTTTTTCTCCACATCCTCTCCAACACCAATTGTTGCTTGTATTCTTGATAATTGCCATTCTAATTGGGGTGAGATGGAATCTTACTGTAGTTTTGATTTGCATTTCTCTTACTACTAGAGATGTTGATATTTTTTCATATGTTTGTTGATTGTTTGTAGATCTTCTTCTGTGAAGCATCTGTTCATATCCTTAGCCCATTTGTTGATTGGGTTATTTGTATTCTTTGTGTAGAGTTTTTTGAGTTCTTTATATATTCTGGAAATTAGTGCTCTATCTGAAGTATGAGTGGCAAAGATTTTCTCTCACTCTGTAGGCTCTCTCTTCGCATTGCTGATAGTTTCCTAAATAGCTGAGATAAAGCTATTTAGTTTGAATCTATCCCAGTTATTGATTCTTGCTTTTGTTTCTTGTGCTATGGGAATCCTGTTAAGGAAGTCTGATCTTAAGCCAACAAGTTGAAGATTTGGACCTAATTTTTCTTCTATAAGATGCAAGGTCTCTGGTCTGATGTCGAGGTCCTTGATCCATTTTGAGTTGAGTTGTGTGCAGGGTGAGAGATAGGGGTTTAGTTTCATTCTGTTGCATATGGATTTCCAGTCTTCCCAGCACAGTTTGTTGAAGAGGCTATCTTTTCTCCATTGCATATTTTTGGCACTTTGTCTAGTATGAGAAAATTGTATTTATTTGGGTTTGTGTCCATGTCCTCTATTCTGTACCATTGATGTACCTGTCTATTTTGGTACCAATACCATGCCATTTTTGTTACTATTGCTTTGTAGTACAGTTGAAGTTCTGATATTGTGATACTCCCTGCTTCATTCTTCCTGCTAAGGATTGTTTTATCCATTCTGGGTTTCTTATTCTTCCAGAAGAATTTCATGATTGCTTGCTCTATTTCTGTAAGGTACATCATTGGGATTTTAATTGGAATTGCAATGAATCTGTATAGAACTTTTGGTAGTATGGCCATTTTGACAATATTAATTCTTCCTATCCAAGAACATGGGAGATCTTTCCATCTTCTTAGGTCTTCCTCAATTTCTTTCTTCAATGTTTTGTAGTTTTCATTGTATAGATCTTTTACCTCTTTGGTTAGTTTGATTCCCAAGTATTTTATTTTTTTTGAGGCTATTGCAAAAAAAGTTGTTTTTCTCATTTCCCTTTCAGACAAATATATGTATTTCTCAAAATCTTCATCTATATAAAATTATTTTGGGTGAAAATTAGGAAAGGATCTAGTTTTTTCAATTTTACTTTATTGATTTTTCCAGCCCATTCTAGTGAGTAATCTTTCATTTCCTTTCCAATTTATATTAACATCCTCATTTTAAATTATTATATAAAATATAGCGCTTGTCAGTTGTGAGGCTCAGTCCCATATGATATCTCTTAGATGCCTCACATGTGCTTCTACGAATAGATGTAAAACAGTGCTCAAGATCAGCAAGGTGTCTGAATGGAGTCACCAAGCACTCCATTTGTTTCTCTGAAAAGATCAAAGCAACAGGTGCGTAGCTGGGATTGAGGTGAGTGTCCACGGAAGAACACTGAAATTCAACAGCAGAAAAACAGAATGCACTCCCCACCGCCCCCCAAACCAAAAAAAAAAAAAAAAGAAAGAAAGAAAAATGGAACTCATTTAAAATCCAGACCTGGGACCGCAGCACAGCAGGAGAAACAAAATACCCCAATTAGCACCTACTGCCTTGGCTTCCCAGCTGCGGGAGAAGGATTCTCCCTTGTGTTGGAGCAAAGGTGAAAGAGGACCTGAAAAAACCATCAGAGTATGTACTGGCAATCCCAGCTATTGGGGTGTTTCACAACATTACAACAGTGTAGGCTATCACAATAGTGTAATAGCCTAAGTAGATAAGAAATTTGAAAACCACATAGTATCCTGTCTTTGGAAAAGGAATTCACCTCCCAGCAAACCCCCAGGGTGTTATAACCAGAGCCATCTTGAGAAGGAATCTATTGTCAGAGTTTGGACACCTCTTGGGGGGTGGTCAGAAACCCTATATGTTCCCATCTCTGGGACCCCACAATCCACTGCACTGGCTCAGTGGGTAGCTGCTTCATGCACCAAACATTGCTCTGCATAGTGACTTCTTATGCAAATGCACTGAGACTGCTGCATTATGGAGAAATGGTGTTCTTATGTGGAGGAGAGCAGAGGTCACCATCCTTAAGAACTACGGGATCAGAGCCTGCCCTCCAGGATTGGGGGCATGGCCAGTGGAATGTAGTTTTGCACAGAAGGAATTGTTCATGTTGTCCTCTCTGCTGCTCTTACAGCACCATGCATGGTGCCTGTCATTAACAAGGCAGAGAAAGAACTCTGTGGTTCCACTGTACCCTGCCCACAGAGGCATGCCAGGGCAGTCCCCAGCCACACGTCCATGACTCCAGCTCACATCCTGCCCCCAGAGTGAACAGTCTAAAAAGTCCAGAGAGAAATTTTCTGGTGCCAGCTGTATTCCTCTCTCAGTTGCATCTGTGAGTAGCTCAGTGGAGAGGAATTTTGCCTGGTTCTAACAATGACCCACTGCTGCTAGATTTCTGGTGGGTACTGCAACTGAGAAAATTGGGGTAAGAAAAGCCCCTGCTCATGGCCTCATCCCCAGGTGTGCAAAGCTGAGAGAGAGTTGAAGTTCCTTGTTCTGGGTAGGCACAACCACAGTAGCAGAGAGGGAAACACAACTTTTTATGCCATTATACCTGTGCAGTTCACTTGCATCAGGTGCCCCCACACCTTCTCTGATCAAGGGCGACTGATGGAATTGGTTGTGAGTGCCCACAGTTGGGTATTGTGATTCTTGCCCCTGCCTCTCCATAAGAAGCACCTGGACCCACATCGTTCTCTAATCAAAGGACAAGTGCCTCCTCCTCATTTCTTCTGGAGCAACCAATACTAGAGACAGTATCAACAATGCCTGAGGAAATTCTCTATCTCCTGATAGAGGCCACCCTTCCCACTGTAGGAGTAATTCCACTGAGGTGCATCCCACACACTCTGCTGCCCATACCACACCCACCTGAAGTGCTGGAGTCCCCACTCTTGTGCAACCCACAGAGACAGTGGACCTCTCCAACCGCAATATAATACACACTGTGCTCCAAATCACTAATAGCCGAGGAAGCTTTAGGGGATTTACATTGTGGTGCCCAACTGAAAATAAGCTCAACAATGCATGACAAACTGACACCCCAAACACGTTCTGAGGAGAAATCTGCATATGAAGGTTATCCCATAAAAGTGGTAGAAATGTTTAGTAGATGTGCAAATCAGAACATAAGAAAAAAACAAGGGAATGTGGCATATCCTAAAGATCATAACTCTCGAGTAACAGATTCCAAAAATATAGAAGTAGATAAAGTGCCTGATAAAGCTATCCCACTCCTCAGTTTATATCTAAAGGACTTAAATTCAGCATACTACAGTGATGCAGCCACATCAATGTTCATAGCAGCTCAGTTCACAATAGCTAGATTGTGGAACCAACCTAGATGCCCTTCAATTGACGAATGGATAAAGAAACTGTGGTATATATACACTATGGAATATTACTCAGTCAAAAAGAAGAATAAAATTATGGCATTTCAGGTAAATAGATGCAGTTGGAGAATATCATGCTAATTGAGATAAGCCAATCCCAAAAAACCAAAGGCCGAATGATCTCTCTGATAAGTGCATGACAATATATAACAATGGGGGGTGATGTGGGGAGGAGAAGAATGAAGGAACTTTGGGTGGCGTAGAGAAAAAGGGGTGGGGGGGTGGGAACGGAAAAACAGTAGAATGAAACAGACAGTATTACCCTGTATATATATATGATTACATGAATGGTGTGAATCTATATTGTGTACAACCATAGAAATGAAAAGTTGTACAATGAATCAAAATGTGTCTGTAAAAATAAAAAATATTTTAATTTAAAAAAAGAATTCAAAGGACTGATTTATTTTTAAAAAACTCAGTGAGATCCAAGAAAATATAAAGTTAAATGCAATCAGAAAGACAATGCCGGATATGAATGAATAATTCAGCAAAAAGAGATTTTGAAAAAGAATGATTAAGAAATATTGGAAACAAGGCGTTCGAAATCAAAATTCAACTGCAGGTCTCAACAATAGACTAGATTGAGTGGAGGAAAGAATATGACGATATTGGTCAGAACTTGAAGATGGGTCGTTTGAAGAATAAAATCGAGACAGAAATGAAGAAACATTAAGAACGAATAAAGAGCATTCACGATCTTTGAGACACCACTAAAAGATCCAATGACCATATGTCATTATCTTCAAAGGAGAAGAAATAATGTTTAAAGGCATTGAAAACCCATTTAATGAAATAATTGCAGAAAACTTCCTTAATTTTGGGAAAGATATGGAAATCCAGGTATAGAGGTTTATAGAACCCCAAATAGACATGACTAGAAAAGATCCTCACTATAAAATATTATAATGAAATTTTTAAAAGTATAGTAAAAGGAAAGAGTTTTAAAACGTGAAAGAAAAAAAGTGTCACATTTAAGGGCAATTCCATCAGACTAAGAGAAGATTTGTCAGTAGAAACTATTGACCAGTAGGGCATGGAATGAGGAATTTCACATTCTTAATGAAAGTGAGTACCAAACACAATTATTATATCTGGCAAGGTTATCCCTTCAGAATTGAAGAAAATATAAAGACTAATGGAGGACAGGGTGAAATGAGGGAGTCTCTTGTCAAAATAGGCCTTATAAGCAGCTTCACAAAGTGGGGATTATGAAAGCTGTGTGTCATTTTTATTGTATTTTCCTTCTAGGTAATTCATAAGAAGTACACTCATGGTGGCTCACTTTGGGGAATTAGATCACTTTGCAATGATACAATAACTAATAATTATTTCTTGTGGTACTGGGGACTTGACCAGGGTGCTCTACCACTGAGATACATCCTCAGCCCTCTTTAAAATTTTATTTTGAGACGGGATCTTGCTCAATTGCCCAGGCTGACCTTGAACTTGTGATCTTCCTGACTCAGTATGCTGAGTTCCTGGGATCAGAGGTATGCACTACCACGCCCAGCTAATAATTCTTTATGCTGCTTACTTTTCTCTTTTCCTTCCTGTTTATTTTCTTGATAAAAGAAGAATGGGTGCAAATATTACAGAAAGCTTCCAGTTGCCCCTTAATCTTTCTGTGTTATGTGCCTTGGGAATCTGACCTCACTGGGCTGCATAAACAGGCGGCATTATCCTCTGTTTTCTGTTCAGTTTGGTCAAAGTCTAACTGTCACAAGAGATCTGAGATCCAAGATCAGATCATTTTATTTATTTCTTCTCTTCAGGGGCACAGTGGGCTGGCTGTGTTACACTTTAATGAACGTCTCCAGCCACAAATGCTTTATTTCTAAATTTTTACAACTAACTACTCTTTGCCTCTGTTCCTTTAGGCTCAGAAGAGGTAATGTTCCCCCTGTTGTTCTTTGCTTAGGACCTCTCATTTTTCCTTAAACTGTTCATGACTTTGTGAATATTCTCTTTATTGAGCGCTCTCCAGTTATTTCATTTGATTTTACCATCTCTTGTCTTGGTTTTATCCTGACTGATACAAGTGTACAAAATTGAAAGTCACAATCCTTGTTTGGTCCCTAATAATCTTAATGTCCCAAATTATTTATTGAAAAAATTATTCTCTATTTGTCCAGAAAAATAAATATTAATTAATTGATTAATTAGCCATACTGGGGATTGAGCCCAGGGTCTCACGCATGCTAGGCAAGAACTCTACCACTGAGCCACACCACAGCCTTTTTTAAAAAAAAAATCTAATTTGAGTCAGGGTCTTGGTAAGTTGACCAAGCTAACCTTGAACTGGTGATCCTCCTTCCTTAGCTTCCTGAGTAGCTGGGATTGTAGGCATGGACCAGAGTGCCTGACTCAGAGGAGTAAATATTTACATGCCTGGCAACATAGTATCCACACTGGTTTGCTCTCCACTGTTCTCAATAGTATGTGGTTGAGTTTTAGAGTCTGAACTTTCTTTGCAATGACTATTTTAGGAGCCATTATCTAGATTTGTAAAATGTTGAACAAAATAGTACAGATATATTTAGAAGGCAATAATCTACTCTCATTTCCTCTTCTCTAGTGTCTCATTATGAGTTGTTAGGACCTTTGTTTTTTCTGGTAAAACCAAATAGGTCTCTGGGGACAAAGTCCTTTGACCCATGAGGATGGTCTCCACTCAGGTCTCTACAGTTTATCACTTGGCCACTGTCCTTGAGCTCTAATCGGCTTCATTTCCACCCATGGCAGAGTGTAATGGCCCTTAGTGTTAGAGAACACAGGAATTCCATGAAGATGTCCTTTTCTTTCTGTAGGTTAAATGGAGAATTGGAAATAAATTTAATAATAAGGAGAGTAGCTTTAGCTGTCTAGTCAGACATGGTTCTGTGTAGGAATTCCTGTGGACATGCATCATCTCCTACAGTGCTAAGTGTCATCGTAAAGCAGAGGAGACAGTGTCTAGCACGACACATTGGACTACTGGAGAATCATTGTGATGAGAGGAAATAATTGTGAAAATTTGAAATGGTTAACTCACCTGACTCTCAATTAGACCCCTAGTGTGTTGGAGTTATGTGAAAAATATTACAAAAAGTCAAACAGCTTTATGCTGTTTCGGATTCATCTTAATGTTAATCATACTGTTTCTAGTGATGACTGTATGACTGATGCTCATCCTCTGTAATTTCCTGAACAGGTAAGAAATATTTCATGTGGCACATGAAACTAAGAAAATAAGGGTTGGTATAGCTTTGTCTTCATTGTAGCTTTATAGATGAGATGCATGTCATGTAACTTGTATGTAGAATATAGACAAATTGAACTGACAGACACTGAGAGTAAAATGGTGGTTCTGGAGTTTGAGGGGTTGGTGAGATGTTGGTCAAAGGACATAAAATTTCAGATAGACCAAAGAAATAAGTTCCGGAGATGTATCATGCATCAGGATGACTGTAGTTGATAATGATAGGTTGTATATTGGAAAATTGCCATGAGAGCTGGGCACTGTGGTGCATGCCTGCAAATCCATCACTCCAGGCAGGAGAGTCATGATTTCAAGTCAAGCCTGGGCCACTCAGCATGTACCTGACTCATAATAAGAATAAAAAGTACTGTCACCATTGCTCAGGTAAAACACTCCTGGGTTCAGTCCCCAGAAACAAAACAAAACAATGCAAAATGAAAATTGTTACCAAGGTAGATTTTAAATATTCTTCAAAAAATTTATAACATATGCATATGTTAAATAGTTTGATTTAACTAGTCCACAATATTTATATGGGTCAAAACATTGTTTCATACATTAGAAGTATATAAAATTTGTATTTGTCAACTAATAATTAAAAAAGAAATAAGATATAAACTGATTTCCTTTTGTGAAAGGAGAACTAAACTTATTAGGAACTTGTCAATTTTGTAGGATGGAAGAGCTATCCAAAGAACCAAAGAGCCCCCAAAAGACCTAAAGGTGAATAATTTGTTTGCAGTGTAAATTCTGTTTTAAGTTATGATGTGGAAAATTTAAAATAATACAAAACAAGAACTATAGGAGATTGAATTAGATTTTCTCTTTTCTTATGTGCTTATGCCTCTCCAAGTGTTTTGTATTAATTTTGTTTCCAAACTGTAAGAAAAATGAAGTCTTTGGAAAATGTTGACAAATTCTGGGGTGGAGGGAAAGTGGAAGAGGAGATGTGGGGTTAGAAAGAGATCTTGAGGAAATATAAAAGAAATTGAGTTATGGAGTCTTAGAACCAGAAAGTTAGGGGGTGATTTTTGTGGAGTCTGTGCATAAATGGTAATTTCAAAGGGACACTGAAAAGTACTTATATTTCACATAGTTATAAAGAGTAAAAGCAGAAATGGTCTTAAACAAGGGAAGGCAGACCTTTAAATGGGTACAAATATGGATTTTATGACAATTCAAAATTTATGTGGGTGTGTGTGTGTGTGCTCATGTGCTGGGGATTGAACTCAGCGGGTACTTTACAACTGAGCTACATCCTCATCCCTTTTTGTTTTCTGTTTTGAGTCAGGGTCTCACTAAGTTTATGAGGGTCTTATTAAATTGCTGAGGTTGACCTCAAACTTGTGATCCTCCTCCCTCAGCCTTCCCAGTCACTGAGATTATAGGCATGCATACTAGGCAGATTTTGTAACAATTTGAAAGATAAAAATGTAAGGAATTTTGGCTGTGGGTAGTTCTTACCTCTCAATATTTTTAGATTTAGCAGGAAATTTATATGAACAATGGCTTAAATTTCCGAACCTAAGAGCTGTCTGTAAGCCTTTTTCATTGTAGATGATTCTCCCATTTGGTACCCTAATTACCACCATGTCCTCTATACAGGGGTAAATGTTTGGGAATCTCTTAAGAATTGGTCAGTTCTATGTGGATCAAGTATTTGGATTAATCACAATAAAAATGATAAAAGTACTAGGTCTTATAACATGTATCTATAATTAGCTAAAAAAAAGCATAAATAATTCATTCAAGGTAAACTCCTCAAAAACTTTCTTGAGAACAGTCTTTAAAAAGTGTTTCAGAGCATAATGAACAAATACTGGGGGTATTTGATCATGTTCAGGTGAACAGGCATCACATCCTCATTACTTTATTACAAACAAGCTTATGACTATTGCTCAGAGCTGAGAATTGAATCCTGACCAGACTTCAAGTGAATTTAGTTTTTTAAATTAATTAATTAATTAATTTTTACAGACTGCATTTTGATTCATGTACATAAATGGGATACAACTTTTTGTTTCTATGGTTGTGCATGATGCAGATTCATACCATTTGTGTAATCATACATGTACATAGGGTAACAACGTCTGTCTCATTCCACCATCTTTCATGCCCCCACCCCCTCCACCGTCTCATTTCCCTCCACATTATCCAAAGTTCCTCCATTCTTCTCTCACTCCCCACCACCGGATTTAGTTTTGATGACCTGAAATGTGTGGATTTCTGAATTTTCCAATGTTTGGCTATATAGTTCTTTTCTTTTAGTACATCTAGGGAAAGTTTCTTCTTGATTTTTGACAGTTTTCCATTTTTACTTCAGTAAAATTAAAGACAATTCAATATTGTCCAATTAGGTTCCATATTTACAGTGTTATTGATTTTAAATTTACTTTTCCTTAAATTCCCAAATTTTATTTCATAGTACATGGGGAAAAGAGAGCCAGAAGGGAAATATATATACTCACAGTTAACTGTGTGTACCTGATAAAATTTATGGAGAAACTCTTTCAAGAGCCTTAGCATGTGGGCTGGGGAGATAGCTCAGTTGGTAGAGTGCTTGCCTTGCAAGCACAAGGCCCTGGGTTCAATACCCAGCACCACAAAAAAAAAAAAAAAGAAAAGAAAAAAAAAAGCCTTAGCATTCAAGAAGACTTCAGACACACCTGTACAATTGGCTTATAACTACAGAATTTCTGAAGATGTTGGATAGTCTTTCTGTTCAAACTTTTGTATATTTACTCTATATTTATAGACTTTTACTTAATATATGTACACACATATATTCATATTTATATTTAATACATAATATTCATGGAATGAAAAATTTTCAAAAAATTTATCAATGTATTATTTTATGATCTGATGTTTCCACTAAATTCTATACTTTCAAGTTTTTCTCCATGGTAACAATTATAAATCTGATCCATGCAGATTACTTTCCAAATAATTCATTCCACTGTATTAATATGCAAAATTTATTTATGTATTATTTTCTCTTGGACATATAGATTATTTTCATTATTAGATATATTTCAGAGGAAGAATTGACTAGACTTAGGGTCATATATCACTTCATATTCTCATTTCTGTAGCATATTAATTTTCTCCATTTTACACATGAGAAAAGGGCTTAGACATGAAATGTGTTATTCATGGTCACTAGGTTATTAGGTGCTGGATTGTGAAACATTGTTTTTCAGATAATGAAAGGTATAATTTATTATCATTGTATATGATTCTTTAAAAGAATGGACCTGGGTATGGTTGTGTAAGACTATAGTCCCAGTGGCTTGGGAGTGAGGTAGGAGGATCACAAATCCAAAGCTAGCCTCAGCAACTTAGTGAGGCCCTAAGTAACTCAGTGAGACGCTGTCTCTAAATTAAAAAAAAAAAAAAAAGGGGAATGAGTGGTTCAGTGACTAAGTGCCCCTGGGTCAATCCCCAGAACAACAACAACAACAACAAAAATAGAAATATTTGCTACTTGATGTTTTAAGAGCTAAAATGAAGATTAATTCAAAGGAAGATAAAATCACACACAGAGTCCATCTTTAACGTAAAAACCGAGATGGAATCTAGAGTCTCCGTACCCACAGTGAGACTGATGATCAGCTTTAATATACTTTGACTCAAAAAGGGTACTTAAGCTATTTATTGGGGACCTTTATATGTCTAGTACTTTCTAGGCACTGTGAAACTCAGAAAGAAAGGCGTTTGATGCAATAGTCCTGTAATCCACTTGGGGAGTTGAGATGAAATTCTAGACACAGAAAACTTCAAACTCAGGTTCAAGTAGCCAAGCATGATTACATGAAGGAGTACCAATTCGAACACAGTCAACATGGAGGGTTCTACAATATGCTGAAACCTCTTCAGGGGGTCAGTTGTTTCCTCTAGAGATAGAAGGTTGAGTATTAAACCGTAATTTTTTGTTATGAGTCCATCCAGGAACCCATCTATTTCAAATAAGAGTATTTACTTGAACAATTAGAATAACAACAAATGCGTTAGTGAACTGTCAATTTTCTGAAGACACCAAGGTATTTTAAAAAGCTGATAGTTGTCTGGGATGGTTAATTGTGGTGGCTATGAGATCACACATCCACAAGTCAGTAAGTGTCAGTGAGGAGCTCTAAAAGGGGCTCATCTTTCCCCAACAGTTTCTTTCATCACCCTGTCACATGCTTTTGTTTAGATTTTTCTCTGCAGGAAGTCACAGGTAAATAAGATGTCAGGTAATTAGCACTGGTCTTGAAGTCATTAGACTTGGGTTCTAGTCTAAGCTCTATCACTAAGTAAAGTTCTGTTTTTGGCCAAGTTATTGAACATATTTGGAAATGAATTTCCTGATCTGTGACAATTAGAAAATTTTCTAAATTAGTTATCTTCAATTTATAATAGGTTCTAAAACTGACCTCATTGATTCAAGTCTCTTAGACTAGGTTGAAGCCTTCCTTTTAGTCCTATTCTGACTTTTGATAGGATACTTTTTTTCATTTTCCATTCCACCTTTCCTTCTTTCTTCATCTGATCCATCTCTAATCCTAAACAAATGGATTTTATTCAGCAAATCTTTATTTATCCACATTATATCTTTGGAGTGAGTCTAAATTTTTGATACATTGGATTGAATAATTTAGATGTGATTTCTAATGTTATGTCTGTAACCTAGCTATGTCTGTAACATCAGTAAATAATGTGAATGTTATATGAATCATGTTTCTTTATTGAAATATCTTTTATGATATGGAATTTTGATGTTTTCTGTCAGCCAATAGCACATTATTTTCTTTTTCATTCATTTTCTCATGAATTATATGCTATTTTGAAAAAGCAAAATAAAGAGAAATAAAATTTATTAAATATATACTATAGTCACATGATTAAGATATTCTAAATACAATTACAGTTTCACAAATAAGCTTCAGCTCAAAGATCAACATGCCAGTGGATGAAATCATGGAGCTAATCTTGGTTTTGTCTGTTTTAAAACCCATATTCTTTCTGTTATGCTGATTCCCTAAATGAAATTAAATAATTCCAAGATAATGTGATGTATCATTACATTGAAGTTTGCAGAAATGTTTTCTATTATATTATGATGCTTTTCATAGTTTTAAAGTTTTTCAGGCAGCATTTCTCAAATTACCTATATTGAGGGGCTAGTTCTTTTTCACTTTTATTTCTAGTCCTTCATGGATGGATTCATTTTGGAAATACAAAATGAGAAACAGGGTGTTACTATAATACCAATTTCTAGAAAAGTGTACACACTTATTCTCAATTTTTGCACCTAACACAGTGCAAAATTGTAACATTTCATAGATCTGTACATTTCGTGGGCCACTTTTGTATTGCTTTGTAGAGTCCAAATATGAATAAGCCATAATGCCTGCTTTCAAGAAGTTTACAGTTTCCTTCATGAATTAGATTTGTAAGCAGTTCACTATAAGGGAAAGTAAAAGAAATGCTAGCAATAGTAAATCAAGATTTCACAGATGTGGTAAACTTAAATTAATATTGAAGATTAACATAGATAAGTCTCCCATAGGTAAGGATTGGGAAGGAGAAAAGAAAAAGTATGTTTTCCAGGTGAAGTTTTATTGACTTAAAAGTGGATCAATTAGTTTCCTGTGACTGGGGCTGATGATATTAGTTTTGAACGCAAATTGGAAGGGTTTTGGTTTGAGTTCTGTTATATATGTTGATCATCTTGTATCTACATGGAAGGAAAAAGAGTTATATTAAATAGAGACAGAACATAAGCGATAGGAGATCCACATAACAGTGACTAAATTTACATTTCAGAGACTATGAGCATGTGAAGTCAGTTTTAATGCTAAAGTGTAAATAAACTATAAAAAAATCTCCTTCTATACTATTAATATAACTAACATAGTTCACATTTTCTCATGCTTCTCTGCTTCAGATACCACTTCCAGCAAAGTCAATGGAAGGAGCAAATGACTCTGTGTTGTCCGAGTTTGTGTTCCTGGGACTCACCAACTCCTGGGGTATCCAGTCACTCCTCTTTGTGTTCTCCTCCATGTTTTATGTGGCAGTCATGATGGGAAACTCCCTCATTGTGTTCACGGTGGCTTCTGAGCCACATTTACATTCTCCCATGTACTTTCTGTTGAGCAACCTCTCCTTTATTGACCTGGGTCTGTCTTCTGTCATCTCCCCCAAGATGATTTATGATCTTTTCAGGACGAACAAAGTCATCTCCTTTAGAGGATGCATCACCCAAATCTTCTTCATCCATGTCATTGGTGGTGTGGAGATGGTGCTGCTCATAGCCATGGCCTTTGACAGATATGTGGCCATATGCAAGCCTCTGCACTACCTGACCATCATGAGCCCAAGAATGTGCATCTTTTTTTCAGTGATTGATTGGGTGGTTGGCCTTATGCACTCAGTGGTTCAGTTGACTTTTGTGGTAAAGTTTTCCTTCTGTGGCCCTAATGTGTTGGACAGCTTTTACTGTGACCTTCCTCGGTTCATCAAACTTGCCTGCACAGACACCTATCAACTGGAATTCATGGTCAGAGCCAACAGTGACTTCTTCTCTGTGGGCTTCTTCTTTATACTGATCATTTCCTATATTGTCATCATTGTCAGTGTTCAGAAACACTCTTCTGCTGGTTCCTCCAAGGCTCTGTCCACCCTTTCATCTCACATCACTGTGGTTGTCTTGTTCTTTGGTCCTTTAATATTCATCTAAACATGGCCATATTCTTCCACACACCTGGACAAGTTCCTGGCCTTCTTTGATGCAGTTGTAACTCCTTTTCTGAATCCTGTCATCTACACACTAAGGAATCAAGAAATGAAGGTGGCAATGAGGAAAGTATGCAGACAGGTAGTGACTTATAGGAAGATCTCCTAAGTGATTGGTGGCATTGTGAAGAGTGTTCATAGAATACTGAAGTTCACTGTGATGGTCAGACTCAGATAAAAGCTTCTCTTTGTCCCCCTTGATTTGATTATCCATATTGTATTAGGTGCATTTTATCTTTTACTTAAGAGAGAGGGACATTCACTTCTGAAAGGAGAGGAGGAATTACATGCAAAGTATTTAGAAACCAAAGATCATGATAATTTTGAGACTAAATTTCAAAGGGATGATATATGAAGTAATTATTAGAAATACGTAAAAGGGCACTTTACTTTGAGGCCTTCAGAACAGGGAGAAGTTTCTCCTTAGTCCTCTGCAATTTAGTATGGCCTCATTTTAACTTGATCCATCTGCAAAGATCCTATTTGCAAATTATCTCACTTTCACAGGTAATATGTTTACAAGTGCAAATTTTATCTTTGGTAGGCACAAATCAGCCCAAAGTAGTAGTATAGATAGAGTAGCTATCAAAACTAAAATAGTTGCCATATAGTAAGAGTGACAGTATATTTGAAATTAACATAGCAGAAGTAACTTTAGCTTCTTTTATGGGCAAATAACTTTAAAAAATAATAATAGAGTATATAAAGTCAGTATAAAACACAAAAAATTATTCCGGTGAATTTCTCCTAAGATTACATGGAAGGAAGAGAATAACATTTACTACTTCTAGATAACAAAGAATGAACCACAATAATTTTTTCATGTCATTCTAATGGAAAACTGAGTTCTAATCTTGCTTTAATGTAACATTTGGTAGTGAGGCATTTCTAAGTGATTTTTTTTGAAAGTCACACAATTTAATGCTAAACATAGGTCTTTCACAAATAGAGAAATATAAAAGATGAATTAACATATCCAACATCATTTAGTTTTAGAGATAATTCTGTTTCATAATTTTTTTAAACCAAGTGTTTTTATTTGAGTAAAATTATTAAGGCTGAGCTGCATAACTTGCCAGATTTTTAACATGCATCATTGCTTTTCTTCAGACTTATTATTTGAAATCATATGTAAATAAGGGAAATAGAATTTACTTCTGGAATCTTCTTCATCCACCAGGTTTTATCTTTTGCTAAAAGTGGTCTATGTGTACCCAGCAAGGAAGGGGGGGTCAAGGTTCAGGCGTATATTATGAAATAACATGTTACTTTATCTTAGGATGAATCTACCTTTTCTTCTTGAAAACAAAACCAGATTCTATTACATTGTATGTGGCTAGTCACATTTTTTGGTTGCTGTTACCTTGCATCTCAGTCATCCATTTTAAACTTTAGTTTTATTAGTGCATATAGTTATACATGACATTGGGGTTTGTTTTGACATACCCATACATCATAGAATATAATTTACTCCAATGCAGTCAGCAGCACTTCCCCTTTTCCTTCCCTCCTCCCTTACCCTCTTTTCTTTCACCTACTCTGCTGGTCTTCCTTCTATTTATTTATAGTCTTTTACAATTAGTGCTGTATGGATAAACATAAAGGTGAAATTCACTGTGGTGTATATATATGTATATATATGTATGAAGGAAAGTTTGGTCTATTTCATTTTAGCATTCTTCCTTTTTCCTGTACTTCCTCCTTCCCCCTCAACCCCCTACTCTCTCTCTTATTTTCAAGACATTCCTCTCTCTCACTCCTCCCATCCCCTTATTTTGATTTAGTTTCTGTATATGAAAGAAAATATTTGACCCTTGACTTTCTGAGTTGGACATATTTCACTTAGTATGATGTTCCCCAGTTCCATCCACTTACCATCAAAGGTCATAATTTCATTCCACTTTCAGTAAAACTCCAATGTGTATAGGTACCACATTTTAAAAAATCCATTCATGTGTTGCCAGGCATTTGGGCTGATTCCCAGATTCCCAAAATAGCTTGACTATTTTGAATCGTGCTGCTGCAAATACTGATGTGGCTATATTGATATAGTGTGCTGACATTATTTTGGATAAATATGACGGAGCGGGATAGCCAGGTCATATAGTCATTCCATTCCCAGTTTTTTGAGGAATCTTCGTACTGCTTTGCAAAGTAGTTTTAATAATCTGCATTTCCACCAAAAATGTATGAGTGTATTGACCTCCATCCTTGCCAGCATTTATAATTATTTTTATTCTTAAAAATTGCCATTCTGATTGGAGTGAGAAGAAATCTCGATGCAGTTTTTTTTAGTACAGTTTGATTTGAATTTTATGGCTTGCTAGAGATGTTCAACAGTTTCCTATATGGTTGTTGGCCATTTGTATTTCTTTGGAGAAGTGTCTGTTTTGTTCTTTTGCCTGTTTATGGGTTGGGTTACTTTGTATTTTTGGAGTTGTTTTTTGAGTTCTTTTTAAATAATTTAAAAAATTTGTTATATATGACAGTAGAATGCACTTTGATATATCATATATAAAGGAGTATAATTTCTCATTCTTCTGGTTATACATGATGTAGAATTCCACTGGTCATATAGTTATATTATGTATCCAGGGTAATAATATTTGATTCAGTCTACTATGCTTGCTATCCCCATAACCCCTCCCCTCCCTTAATCTCCTCTACCTAATCTAAAGTAACTATATTCTTTCATAGCCCCACCTCCCATTGTGAATTACCATTTGCATATCAGAAAAAAAATTTGAACTTTGTTTTTTGGGGGATTGGCTTATTTTGCTTAGCATGATAATCTCCAGCTCCATTCATTTTCTGGGAAATCCCATGATTTCAGTTTTCTTTAAGACTGAGTAATATTCCATCATAAATATATGTACATAAATATATCTCACATTTTTAAAATCCATTCATCTGTTGAAGGGCACCTAGATTAGTTCCTTAGTTTAGCTGTTTTTTGACTCTTTATATATTCTGGATATTAATCCCTTATCTGAGAAGCAGTTGACAAAGATCTCCCATTTTGTAGGCTTTTAATTACAAAAATTTCACTGAAGTAACTAGTTTTTATTTCATAGAGGGTACTTGTTAAAGAAAACTAAATCCTGTTCATAGATAATTTGGTAAAAACAAGTTATTAAGGCACTGTTGCAACTGGGGAAAGGAAAGGAGAGTTCAGCATAGCACTGGGAGAAATTCCCAATACAATAAGAAAAAGTGGGGATTTTCAAGATGGCGGACTAGAGGGCGGCTGCATTTCATGTTGCTCCAGGATGCAAGATTCAAAAGAGGAGATAGTGAGAGGATTGGGACCAACTCAAAGCCTCCGGGTGAGTCTCTCCTGTTGGGGAGGCATCCCGAATGGGACGGTAGCCCCGGAACGCAGGGAACTTTGTGAAGTAGAGTTGCCGGCGAGACGCCCCTCCCCCGCTGGAGCAGTAAACACCGACAACTGGGATCATCGTAGAGGCGGCGGCTCAGCACAGCGCTTGGACTCGGAGCAACTACTGGGGCTCCGGGCGGCTGCCTGAGGAAGAGCTGCATGGCGAGCTGTTTGGACTCAGAACGACCGCTTCGGAACACTGAGGAACTGCCCGGAGAAAGAGGAGGAGAATGGCGGGTCACTTGGTCTAGGAGTGACTGCATCAGAGCCACAGGCAGTTGCCAGAGGAGGAGCAGTATGGCAAGCTGTTTGAACTCAGAGTGACCGCTTCTGAACACCGGGGAATTGCCCAGAGGAAGAGGAGGAGCGTGGTGAGCTGTTTGAACTCAGAACGACCACTCCTGAACACTGGTGGCCTGCCTGGAGAAGGACCGCTGTGGGTCACTTGGTCTCGGAGCCATTGCTCCTGAACAACCGGGGGGGCGGTTCCCCGAGGAGGAGGAGGAACAGGGTGGGTGACTTGGACTCGGAGCGACTGCCTAGGGCTACGGGAGGTTGGCGGGAGGAGGAGACCCAAAGTGAGTTGCTTGGACTCCTAGTGACGGCGTGGGAACACCGGACGGCTGTCCGGAGGAAGAGGTGTGTGGTGGGTCTCTGGGTCTCAGAGCTATTGTACGGGACTCCAGGTGGTGGCTCAGAGAAGGGGCTGCATAGTCAGGCAATTAGGTGCAGAACAGGGTCCCAGGAGCTACGTGGCTTCTTGCTGGAAGAGCCACACAGAGACACACCTAGGGGCGGAGCGAAATTTCCAGGACTGCGGGCAGATTCTCTGAGGAGAGGCAGACTAAGGAGACTCGTCTGCAAAGGGTGAGTCTCCCAGGCCCAGGAGGTAGGTCTGGGCCCCTGGGAACGTTGTAGAGGAAGGCAGCCCAGCCCAGGCGGTAGTTGTAGATTGAGGGGAACCTCTAGGAGGGGAACTGACCAGCAAGACGTCCCCACCGAGTGAGTCTTCCCTGCCGGGTGAGGTTTTCCCACAGGGATGGTAAAACCAGAGACACAGGCACAAACAGGCCTTGCCTCAGCCTGCAACCTTCTTCCCCTTTTGATGACCATTGGTCAACAAGTGGAGGCACCTCTGCCCACTATCAGGGAATATACCCCACCTGAGGGTCACCACCCCTAGAGAAGCAACTTCTTCGTGGAGCTCCGCATTATCAACTTCTGCCAAGACTTCAGGTTACTGAAGGATAAGAGGGGATATACTAGCAATCTTCAGGGACATTATAAGTCAATAGAGGAAATCTGCAATATCTTAATGATCCACTGAATCCTGAACAATATGAGAAAACAAGGGAAGAAAATGCCTCAAACAAATCTAGGTGTTACATCAATAAATTCCAACGACAGCATGGCAGAAGAAATGACAGAAAGGGAGTTCAGAATGTACATAATTAAAATGATTAGGGAAGCAAACGATGAGATGAAAGAGCAAATACAGGCAATGAATGATCGCACCAATCGACATTAAAAGAGCAAATACAGGAAGCAAAAGATCATTTCAATAAAGAGTTAGAGATATTGAAAAAAAATCAAACAGAAATCCTTGAAATGAAGGAAAAAATAAACCAAATTAAGAACTCCATAGAAAGCATAACCAATAGGATAGAACACCTGGAAGACAGAACTTCAGATATTGAAGAGAAATTATTTAACCTCAAAAACAAAGTTGAACAAACAGAGAAGATGGTAAGAAATCATGAACAGAATCTGCAAGACTATGGGATATCATGAAAAGGCCAAATTTGAGAATTATTGGGATTGAAGAAGGCACAGAGAAACAAACCAAAGGAATGAACAATCTATTCAATGAAATAATATCAGAAAATTTCCCAAATCTGAAGAATGAAATGGAAAATCAAGTTCAAGAGGCTTATAGGATTCCAAATACACAAAATTTCAACAGACCCACACCAAGGCACAATATAATGAAAATACCTAACATACAAAATAAAGACAGAATTCTAAAGGCTGTGAGAGAAAAGAACCAAACTACATTCAGGGGGAAACCAATATGGATATCAGCAGATTTTTCAATTCAGACCCTAAAAGCTAGAAGGGCCTGAAACAACATTTTTCAAGCTCTGAAAGAAAATGGATGCCAACCAAGAATCTTATACCCAGCAAAACTTACCTTCAAATTTGACGATGAAATAAAATCATTCCATGATAAATAAAAGCTAAAAGAATTTACAAAAAGAAAGCCAGCATTACAGAACATTCTCAGCAAAATATTCCATGAAGAAGAGATAAAAAACAAAGAAGCAAATCAGCAAAGGGAGGAATTATCCTAAAGGAACTGTCAAATAAAGGAGGAACCAAGGTGTGTCAAAAATAAGTAAATAAATAAATAAAATTTTAAATATGAACCAAATGACCGGGAATACAAATCATATCTCAATAATAACCCTGAATGTTAACGACCTGAATTCATCAATCAAAAGACATAGACTGGCAGATTGGATTCAAAAGAAAGATCCAACAATATGTTGCCTGCAAGAGACTCACCTCATAGAAAGAGATACCCATAGACTAAAGGTGAAAGGATGGGGAAAAAATTACCAGGCACATGGACTCAGCAAAAAAGCTGGAGTATCCATCCTCATTTCAGATAATGTGAACTTCAAGCCAATGTTAGTCAGAAGGGATAAAGAAGGACATTTCATACTGCTTAAGGGAAGCATAAATCAGCAAGATATAACAATCATAAACATCTATGCCCCAAACAGTGGCTCATCCATGTATGTTAAACAAATCCTTATCAATTTCAGAAACCAAGTAGACCATAACACAATAATACTTGGTGATTTTAACATGCCTCTCTCACCACTGGACAGATCTTCCAAACAAAAATTGAACAAAAAAACCATAGATCTCAATAACACAATCAATAATTTAGACTTAACAGACATTTATAGAATATACCATCCAACCAAGAGCGAATACACTTTCTTCTCAGCAGCACATGGATCCTTCTCTAAAATAGACCATATATTATGCCACAAAGCTAATGTCAGCAAATACAAGAAGATAGAGACACTACCTTGTATTCTATCAGATCATAATGGATTGAAGTTACAAATTAATGAAAGAGTAAAAAACAGAAACTACTCCAATACCTGGAGATTAAACAATATGCTATTATATGATGAATGGATAACAGAAGATATTAGGAAGGAAATTAAAAAAATCTTAGAGGTAATTGAGAACAAAGAAACATCATACCAAAATCTCTGGGACACTCTGAAAGCAGTACTTAGAGGAAAATTTATTTCATGGAGCGTATATAATAAAAGAAGTAAAACTCAACAAATAAACGAACTAACACTACAGCTCAAAGCCCTAGAAAAAGAAGAACAGACCAATACCAAAGTAGTAGAAGACAGGAAATAGTTAAACTCAGAGCTAAAATCAACGAAATTGAAACAAAAGAAACAATACAAAAAATTGACAAAATAAATAGTTGGTTCTCAAAAAAATAAACCAAATTGATAAACCTTTAGCCACACTAACAAAGAGAAGACGAGAGAAAACCCAAATCACTAAAATTCAGAATGAAAAAGGAAAGTTCACAACGAACACGACTGAAATACAAAACATAATTAGAAGCTATTTTGAAAACCTATACTCCAACAAAATAGAAAATTTCAAAGACATCAACAGGTTTCTACAGACATATGAATTGCCTAAAGTGAACGAGGAGCACATACACCATTTAAATACACCAATTTCAAGTAATGAAATAGAAGAAGTCATCAAAAGCCTACCAACAAAGAAAAGTTCAGGACCAGACGGGTTCTCAGTCGAGTTTTACAAAACCTTTAAAGAAGAGCTCATTCCAATACTTCTCAAAGTATTCCATAAAATAGAAGAGGTGGGAACCCTCCCAAACTCATTCTATGAAGCCAATATTACCCCGATACCTAAACCAGACAGAGACACATCGAGGAAAGAAAATTTCAGACCAATATCCTTAATGAACATCAATGCAAAAATTCTAAACAAAATTTTAGCAAATCGCATACAAGAACATATTAAAAAGATTGTGCACCATTATCAAGTGGGTTTCATCCCAGGGATGCAAGTTCGGTTCAACATCAGGAAATCAAGAAATGTAATTAACCATATCAATAGACTTAAATTCAAGAATCATATGATTATTTCAATAGATGCAGAGAAAGCATTTGATAAAATACAGCACCCCTTCTTGCTCAAAACACTAGAAAAAATAGGGAAAGTGGGAACATTCCTTAACATTGTAAAGGCCATCTATGCTAAGCCCATGGCCAATATCATTCTAAATGGTAAAAAACTGGAAGCATTCCCCCTCAAAACTGGAACAAGGCAGGGATGCCCTCTTTCACCACTTCTTTTCAATATCGTCCTTGAAACTCTAGCCAGAGCAATTAGACAGACCAAAGAAATTAAAGGAATAGGAATAGGAAAAGAAGAACTCAAACTATTCCTATTTTCTGATGATATGATTATGTACTTAGAGGAACCAGGAAATTCCACCAGAAAACTTTTAGATCTCATTAGTGAATTCAGTAAAGTAGTGGGATAGAAGATCAGTGCACATAAATCTAAAGCTTTTTTATACATAAGCGATGAATCTTCAGAAAGAGAAATTAGGAAAACTACCCCATTCACAATAGCTTCGAAAAAAATAAAATACTTGGGAATCAATCTCACAAAAGAGGTGAAAGACCTCTACAATGAGAACTACAGAACACTAAAGAAAGAAATTAAAGAAAACCTTAGAAGATGGAAAGATCTCCCATGTTCTTGGATAGGAAGAATTAATATTGTCAAAATGGCCATACTACTAAAAGTTCTATACAGATTCAATGCAATTCCAATTAAAATCCCAATGATGTACCTTACAGAAATAGAGCAAGGAATCATGAAATTCATCTGGAAGAATAAAAAACCCAGAATAGCTAAAGCAATCCTCAGTAGAAAGAACAAAGCACGGGGTATCTCAATACCAGATCTTCAACTCTACTACAAAGCAATAGTAACAAAAATGGCATGGTATTGGTACCAAAATAGACAGGTAGATCAACGGTACAGAATAGAGGACAAGGATACAAACCCAAATAAATACAATTTTCTCATACTAGACAAAGGGGCCAAAAATATGCAATGGAGAAAAGATAGCCCCTTCAACAAATGGTGCTGGGAGAATTGGAAATCCTTATGCAACAGAATGAAACTAAACCCATATCTCTCACCATGCACGAAACTAAACTCAAAATGGATTAAGGACCTCGGAATCAAACCAGAGACCCTGCATCTTATAGAAGAAAATGTAGGTCCAGATCTTCAACATGTCGGCTTAGGACCAGACTTCCTCAACAGGACTCCCATAGCACAAGAAATAAAAGCAAGAATTAATAACTGGGATAGATTCAAACTAAAAAGCTTTCTCTCAGCAAAGGAAACTATCACAATGCGAAGAAAGAGCCTACAGAGTGGTAAAAAATCTTTGCCAATCATACTTCAGATAGAGCACTAATCTCCAGAATCTATAAAGAACTCAAAAAACTCTACACCAAGAATGCAAACAATCCAATTGACAAATGGGCTAAGGAAGTGAATAGACACTTCACAGAAGAAGATGTACAAGCAATCAACAAACATATGGAAAAATGTTCAACATCTCTAGTAATAAGAGAAATGCAAATCAAAATCACCCTAAGATTCCATCTCATCCCAATTAGAATGGCGATTATCAAAAATACAAGCAAGAACAGGTGTTGGCGAGGATGTGGGGAGAAAGGTACACTCATACATTGCTGGTGGGGCTGCAAATTAGTGCAGCCACTCTGGAAAGCAGTGTGGATTTTCCTTAGAAAACTTGGAATGGAACCACCATTTGACCCAGCTATCCCACTCCTTGGCCTATACCCAAAGGACTTAAAATCAGCATATTACAGAGATACAGCCACATCAATGTTCATAGCTGCTCAGTTCACAATAGCCAGATTGTGGAACCAACCTAGATGTTCTTCAATTGATGAATGGATAAAGAAAATGTGGTATATATATATATATATATATATATATATATATACAATGGAATATTACTCAGCCATACAGAATGATAAAATTATGGCCTTTGCAGGCAAATGGATGAAACTGGATAATATCATGCTAAGTGAGATAAGCCAGTCTCAAAAAACCAAAGGACGAATGATATTGCTAATAAGTGGATGATGACACATAATGGGGGGTGGGAGGGGTTAGTGTTAGGGTTAGAGTTAGGGTTAGGGAGGGGGGCAAGAATGGAGGAAGGAAGGACTGTATAGAGGGAAAAGAGGGGTGGGATGGTTGGGGGGAAAGGAAAAAAATAACAGAATGAATCAAACATTACCCTATGTAAATTTATGATTACACAAATGGTATGCCTTTATGCCATGTACAAACAGAGAAACAACATGTATCCCATTTGTTTACAATAAAAAAAAATGAAGAGCCATTAACTGCCCCCCCCCAAAAAAAAAAGAAATTTGAGTATTTATATGGCTGAGAAGAAGGTCGTGGTGTCAGTGGATTGAAAATTATTACAATTAGATATCAAGTTTTGGGGATTCTTTCTAAACTCACTAGCAGTATCCTTTCTAAAACTGGATTATGCACATCCAATCGGGGAGGGGACCAAGGTGAAGTCCTAGTTGAGAAGAGGGCTAAGAGGGACTGACTGATGGAATTTTAGTCAAGGAAAGTCTTTGTCCCTTCAAAGGTGAAGAGTTGAGAATTGTCTGCCATATACAATTATTTTAGTAGCTCAGCAAAGCTCTTGAGCACTCAAAATATAAGGCCTTACTGCCACTAATATCCTATCCACATATAAAGGGAGTAAATGTTATTCTTAAAGTAGAAAAGTGAATACATTTTATGAACATGATCTGAAGATGTAGAGACTCCATATAAGTGTAATGAAAGTGATGGATCTCTCTCTCTCTCTCCCTCTCTCTCTCTCTCTCACACACACACACACATGCACACTCTCATCACCTATTTCCAGACTTTTAAGATAATCTATGCAATCTAATTTAAAAGTTACTCAAGGAATGTTCACCGATTGCTGAATATAACACTCAACCAAAGTCTTAATATAACTGAGGATCTTAGAAATTATGTTTTAGCAAACACACTATAAAACTGTCAGAATTTTAGTTCCAAACAACTGAACAAATAATTGTACATTTTTCATAATTTTAAATGCTTTCTTTAAAAGTTAATTGGGATTCAGCTATAAGTGTTAAGGGGAGAGCTAATAAAGAGGCAAGCATACAGGATGTTGAAGAGCAAGAAGTGGCTCCCATGGGAAACCCCACCCAGTTTATTATCTATTCCAGGGTCATATCAAGTTACACTAGGTTACACAGTGCAGTTAGCTTTGTGCATGTGCGGATCACGTAACTTGCATCTCAGAGTCCACTAGTACCAAATGTTAATATAAGAGGATAGTGTCTCTAGGCCTCAAGGATGGAGCCGTTGCAGAGCATCTCTAAGCCATTCAAACAGAGCACCTATTGTGTCCTGAGGAGTTTTCTCCACTCAAGAACTTTTGCTCCTCTGAACATTAACTGACCTGAAATTCTTACACTTTCTTTAAACTTCACTCCAACAATATCAGCAAGAATTCTTATAGCTACTATATGAAAATTATTATCAAACCAGTCACTTTTCCAAGAGTTTATTTTGATTATTTGAATTTGCACACTATAGGGATACAGTCACATCGATGTTTATAGCAGCTCAATTCACAATACCCAAGCTATGGATCCAACCTACGTTCCCTTCAACAGATGAATGGATAAAGAAAATGTGGTATATATATACAGTGGAACATTACTCAACCATAAAGAAAATGAAATTATGGCAATTGCCAGTAAATGGATGGAGCTGGATTATTAAGTGAAATAAGCCAGATCCCAAAAGTCAAAGTTCAGATGTTTTCTCTGACAGGCAGAAGCTAGCCCAAAATAAGGAAAGGTGGGGGAGGGCTGTCGGGGAGAGAAAGGGAGAGAGAGAGAGAGAAAAACAGAGAGAGAGAGAGAGGGAAAAAGACAGGTGATTACATCAAAATTGAAGAAAGATCTATGAAGTAGATGAAGGGCATTTAGGAGGAGGGAGGAGGGACAGAATAAGGGACGAACAGTGGAGTGAATCTGACCTAACTTTCTTATGTACATATATAAATATACCACATTGAATCTCATGATCACGTCCATCCATAAGACACTAATTAAAAAAGAAACTAAGTAAGTAAAGAGCAGAAAGATCAGTAGAGTGGAAAGAAGGGAATGGGGGAAAGAAGAGGGGGAGGGAAAGAAGAACTGGGGACTGTATTAGAGCAAATTACAGTCCATGCTTTTATATTGATGTGAAAATGAATCCTAACATTAGGTATAACTAAAAAGAATCAAAATAATAATAATGTTCTGAGCTGATAATTTCTGTGGGAATATTTTCTGAAAAAGTTGGCATATTTAAAATATTAGAAATTCTGCTTAGTCATTTTCTTGGGAATTTAGAAAATGCTAGGTCCAATTGAGCTTAATTAACCTTTGTAAAGCAATACAAGCAGAGAAGGCTGTACATATACTTTATTAATATGCTCTTAATGTTTCTTTCATATCAAGACCTGCATATCTTATTCCTTTTGGATTTCCATTAATAATGTTTGCACCTTTGTAAATTAGCCTTAGAGGCAAGCACTGAAAGCTAGTCACACTCAGAAAATAGCATTTTAATAAGATAGTCAATATGACACAATTCATAAGGGAAAATATAGCAAATTTAGTATTTTGGTCTATCTGCCTCCTAATGATAACCGATTGTCTATGGTCAATCAGTTATTACACAGAAATTTTATTATGAGCTTATGCAGAGATGCTATAGGCATATAAATATTACACACTGGCATTGAATTTGGAAATTTACAGTCCAAGGTTTCGGTTCTTTTGAGAAAGAAAGATTTTATGATTTTTATGCAAGTTTGTGGAAGAGAGAGAACCTGAGATGGGAAGGGGGCTTCTTCTTGCCTTCTTCTGGAGTCAAGGTAAGCTGACCTTATGCTGTGTGATCAATCTATGAATCCATGCTGATTAATATAAAAACACTGATATACTCAAAGGAATATCTAATTAATGAGAAAAATTCACAGAAGAATGTTCTGAAAATTCTTAGACTTGTATTCAGCCTATGAGTCTATATATTCATCTCCTAGTAGTCATTTAATCAAGATTATGCATAACTCTGTGGTGTAAATCTGTTGTATGGTATTTATTATTATTGTGCTTTAAGCTGATAAGAGTTAGCATTTTAAAAATCTCTGCCTCATTAATTCTGATCAAGAATATACAAATTTTCTTCTTAATTATCTATACACCAGGTAAAGTTAAAGGAATATGTAATATTGAAAATATTTCTTAAGGGAGAGATACTGAAAGTTTGACTAATTTTGATTTTAGGTTCCATTTGTCTTTTTGACCACGCCAGAAAACTAGAGATGGTATGAACAGTGATATTTTTTCCAAGTGGTAATTCCCCACTGCAAGGAGTAATGGTATAAAGCACTTATGAGGTACGTACTTCTATGACACTCTAACCAAGTAAGTCTTTTGCATGTGTGTGCTCATGAGTATGTGATAGGTACACTTAGAATTGGATCTCTTATCAAATTTTTAAGTGAAAATTACAGGATTATGAACTATTGTTAGCATGCTGGACATTAGATCCCCAGAACCTATGTGTCTTACTACTGTCAGTTTGTATCTTTTGATCAATGTCTCTCAGTTTCTTCTTTCCACAACTTCTGGTAACTAGAGTCCTATTCTCAGGTTCTGTGAGTTAGACTATTTTAGAGTTCACATTTAAGAGAGATTAACTATGGGGGAAGGAATGATAGTAGAGTGAAACAGACATTATTACCTCCTGTACATGTATGACTGCATGACATGTATAATCAGAAAAATGAGAGATTACACTCTATGTATAATCTCTCAAAATGCATAAAAGCATTCTACTGTCATGTACAATAATTAGAATAAATAAAATGAAAAAGTTTAAAAAATACATACATGCTAAAAATTCCCAAAGTTATACCTTGAGCCCAACAAATCACCTAAAGATCAAACTCATTTAAGCAACCGTCTTTTGATATCTTTACTAAGATATGTAATAAGTGTCTCAAGGTAGGCTCAAAGCGGAATCTTGATTTTTGTCCTTCCCACATACGTGTTTCCCCAAGTCTTCCATAAATCTATAAATGTCAACCTCTTTTACTTACTTGCTCAAGCCAAAACAGAATCATCCTTAATTTTTCTCTGCCCATCACCTCTTCCTATCTACTCCAACAGCAAGTTCTGACAGCTCTACTTCTCTCCAAATTCATGTACTTATCTCTGTGTCCATTGCTATCATCTCAGTTCAAGCCACCACCATCCCTCTTCCATGTTTCTGTAAGAACCACCCACCTATCTGACTTCTTCCACTCTGGCTCCCTACAATTCATCCTTCACACGTGCAAATTAATATGTTTAAATGGAGATCAGACTGTGTTACTCCCCTGCTTAAAATTTTCCGTTATTTCCTCATTGTACTGAGGATGAATTCAAACCTTTTACTTTACCTCATAAACCTCTAAACAATACATTCCCTACCAATACTTCCAATCTTATCCCCCACCATCCTTCCCTTATTTAACTGTTTCCAGTAAAACTGACTTCATTTCTGTGACCTGATCACCCCAAGATAAGGCTGTCAGATTTTGCAAATAAAAACAGAATGGCCAGCTGAATTTCAGATTTAAAAGAACTTTTTTTTTTTTTTTTTTTTTTTTTTTTGGTATGAGTCATACAATATTTTGGACATACTTCTACCAAAAAGAGAATATTCATTGTTTATCTGAAATTCAACTGGGCATCCTGGTCTTTATCAGCAAGGTTTTTTCTGTCCTCATTGCTTTGTACTTGCCTCTGTTCCCCTTTCTGGAGCCCTCTACACCAAGATCATAAGGATGACTTTTCCTGTCATTCAAACCCAATGCAAATATCACCTCCTCAGAAAAGCATTCTCTAGTCACCAAGTTTACAGGGTTCCTTATACAAATATCCCCCTGACTGAGGTACTATCTCATTATCATTATTTTTCCTTCTTATATCTAAGCTTTATTAAGGCAAGAACTTTGTCCATTCTATTTACTCTTGTGATCCTCATTGCCTATAACAGTGTCTGGTAGGTAGTAAATACTCAGAAAGCATTTGCTAAACAATTGAATGAACACCTCCTGACATATGAGCCTAGTCAACATTTGAATAAGCTGTAGTGAGTTAAAAAAAAAGAGCAATTATGTAGTATTTTTTTAGATCATTACAAATATTAAATTTATTTGCAGTAATAATAAATTCATCAATTTATATGAAGAATTTTTATGTGAAAGATTTTTTTTATTATTGTAAACAAATGGGACACATGTTGTTTCTCTATTTGTACATGGAGTCAAGGCATACCATTTGTGTAATCATAAATTTACATAGGGCAAAGTTGTTTGATTCATTCTGTTATTTTTTCTCTTCCCCCCACCCCTCTTTTCCCTCTATACAGTCCTTCCTTCCTCCCTTCTTACCACCCTCCTTATCCCTAACTCTAAACCTAACCCTAACCCTAATGCTAACACTTCCCACCCCCCATTATATGTCCTCATCCGCTTATCAGCGAGATCTTTGGTCCTTTAGTTAGTATTTATCTTTTTTAATGAGAATTGGTTCTTCTCTTGACATTTTCTTTAAAAAAGATACCTTTATTTTTATGTGGTGCTGAGGATCAAACCTATTGCCTCACATGTGCCTGGCAAGAACTCTACTACTGCCACAACCCCAGTCCTGCAAGTATTTGTTTTTTTGTGTCTGGAATATTTTGCTTAGCATTATGTCCTTAGGGATGTATTAATTACTTTGTGCTGATTGGTACACAGTGAATACATATACCAAATGATCACATTGTACCCTTGAATATATAACATTTTTTGTCAACTAAAATAATAAAAATAGGTATTTTCAGAAGTTCATAGGTATTTTTGTCATTATAGAGTGCTAAAATTATTTTTCAACATCCATAAAAATATTGGAGGGTCTGGGAGTATATATAATCGGTAGAGCATGTGCTCAGCATGCAAACATGATGGGTGCAATCCACAGAGCATGCATGTGCGTACACACACACGCACACACAGACACACACACACACACACACACACACACAGATTTGTCAAAATAAATCCAACTAGTATGTATAACTATAATTCTCAAATGAAAATTTTTTAGAAGTCTAATACAGTAGAGGAAGAAGAATAGGAGAAGGGAGGAGAGGAGGGGAAAAAAGGAGGAAAAGTATAAGGATCATGAACTGAAACCAATTTTCATGCAGGTATGAGTTTGTTGGGATGAACCCAACTACGATGTATAACTATAAGGCTTGAATAAAAAATAATTTGAAATAAAATAGTAATAATAATGCATTGTATATTTCAGTGACTTAAATATTATATTTTAAATGTTTTCATTACAAAAAGTTGGTAAGTATATGAGATGATTAATATGTTAATTTGATTGACTTAATCATTGCACAATATAAGCATTAACAAAACATCACATTGTACTCCATAAATACAATTTGTCAATAAAATGTAAACTTTAATTAAAAATATAAACAGAAAGCAAAAACAAAAAATGTCTAAGAAAATGATGACGTGTGTACTTGATTGAAATAGGATAAACACAAAAATTCATGCATTCATCAAAAAAAGAAGTGAAAAATAAAATTCCATGATCAAAAATGTTTATAGAGTATAGTAAAGCTTGACGCTTTCCATGGAAGTCTGAGAGATACCAAGAGACAAGGCATAATACAGGATGACCTTCCCATCCAGGACTTCCAAATAAACATATCTTCCCTGTATCTCCATCAAGTTCCCTTTCCTCTGTTTCTTCTCCCACACCACCCTCAAACAGTTATAAAACAATTCATTTCACCTAGAAATCTATCAGATATTCTATCAAAGCATCCTAGATTCTATTCCTTTAACTAAGACACATACTCCTTAAGTTGTACTCTCCATAGGAAGCAGCATCACAGTTCTAGCCCTGGAGTTGACTGCAATAACATCATTTTCAGAGTCAGGAGCATTTGCACACAGAGTCTTCAAAGTTACACAATAGCACAATTCATGTAGCTGACCTGAATACAAAGAATCACTTTAGTTCAGTACCATCAAGATCAGCTTCAGGAGGTCTTAGCCTCCCAAACAATCATCCCTCAAAAGAAACTCCTTGCTTTTGCTTTTTCCATAAAGAATGGCATTGGAATTGCATTGAATCTGTGTAGTGCTTTTGGTAGTATGACCATTTTGACAATATTAATTTTACCTATCCAAGAACATAGCAAGTCTTTCCATCTTCTAAGGTCTTCCTCAATTTCTTTCTTTAGTGTTCTGTAATTTTCATTGTGGAGGTCTTTCATTTCTTTTGTTACGTTGATTCCCAAGTTTTTTTTTTTTTAAGCTGTTGTGAATAAAATGGTTTTCCTAATTTCACTTTCAGTTGATTTGTCATTGGAGTATAGGAACAGAACTGATTTAGGGGTGTTAATTTTGTATCCTCTTGCTTTGCTGAATTCATTTATGAGGTCTAGAAGCTTTCTGGTGGAGTTTTTTGGGTCTTCTGAACATAAGATCTTGTTACCAGCAAACAGAGATAGTTTCAGCTCTTCTTTTCCTATTTATATCTTTTTATTTCATTCTTTTGCTCTGGCTAGAGATTTGATGACTTTGTTGAATAGAAGTGGTGAAAGTGGGCATCTCTGTCTTGTTTTGTTTCTAGAGGAAATGCTTTCAGTTTTTCACCATTTAGAATGATATTGGCCATGGGCTTAGCATAGATGACCTTTACAATGTTAAGGAATGTTCCTACTATCCCTATTTTTTCTAGTGTTTTGAGCATGAAGGGATGCTGTATTTTATCAAATACTTTTTCTGCATCTATTGAAATAATCATGTGATTCTTAACTTTAAGTTTGTTGATATGGTGAATGACATTTATTGATTTCCCAATGTTGAACCAACCTTGCATCCCTGGGATAAAACCCACTTGATCGTGGTGCACTATCATTTTAATATATTTTTGTATGCGATTTGCTAAAATTTTGTTGAGAATTTTCGCATCGATGTTCATTCAGGATATTGGTCTGAAATTTTCTTTCCTCGATGTGTCTCTGTCTGGTTTAGGTATCAGGGTGATATTGGCTTCATAGAATGAGTTTGGGAGGGTTCCCTCCTCTTCTGTTTCATGGAATACTTTGAGGAGTATTGGAATGAGCTCTTCTTTAAAGGTTTTGTAGAACTCAGCTGAGAACCCATCTGGTCCCTGACTTTTCTTTGTCAGGTAGGCTTTTGATGACCTCTTCTATTTCATTGCTTGAAATTGATTTATTTAAGTTGTGTATGTCCTCCTTGTTCAGTTTAGGTAATTCATATGTCACTAGAAACTTGTTGATGTCTTCGAGGTTTTCTGTTTTGTTGGAATATAGTTTTTCAAAATAGTTTCTAATTATGTTTTGTGTTTCACTCGTGTCTGTAGTGATATTTCCATGTTCATTCCAAATTTTAGTAATTTGAGCTTTTTCCCTCTTTCTCTGTGTTAGTGTGGCTAAGGGTTTATCAATTTTGCTTATTTTTTCAAAGAACCAACTATTTATTTTGTTAATTTTTCCTATAGTTTCTTTTGTTTCAATTTCGTTGATTTCGGCTCTGATTTTAACTATTTCCTGTCTTCTACTACTTTTGGTATTGGTCTGCTCTTCTTTTTCTAGGGCTTTGTGTTGGTCTGCTCTTCTTTTTCTAGGGCTTTGAGCTGTCGTGTTAAGTCGTTTATTTGTTGATTTTTACATTTTTTGTTGAATGCGCCCCATGAAAAAAATCTTCGTCTAAGTACTGTTTTTATAGTGTCCCAGAGATTTTGATATGATGTGTCTTTGTTCTCATTTACTTCTAAGAATTTTTTTATTCCCTTCTGATGTCTTCTGATATCCATTCATCATATAATAGCATATTATTTAATCTCCAGGTATTGGAGAAGTTTGTGTTTTTTATTCTGTCATTTATTTCTAATTTCAATCCATGATGATCTGATGGAATACAAGGAAGTATCTCTATCTTCTTGTATTTGTTAACAGTAGCTTTGTGGCATAAAATATGGTCTATTTTAGAGAAGGATCCATGTGCTGCTGAGAAGAAAGTGTATTCGCTCTCGATTGGATGGTATATTCTATATACGTCTGTTAAGTCTAAATTATTGATTGTGTTATTGAGATCTATGATTTCTTTTTTCAATTTTTGTTTGAAAGACCTATCCAGTGGTGAAAGATATTGCGTTCCCTGCCTGCAGAGAAACACGACACCTGGTTGAAGTTTCAATGCTTTATTGCACGCTGTCCTTCTGCTTCTATCGTTTCTTTTTCTTATCCTCCTTTTCTCCTCCTCAGCAGGGAAGTTACAGACCTTATATAGGTAAAACCACCAATCAAAGGAGAGCACACGAGGGAAAAGCCTGGACAGATACAGAGAGCCAAGCAGGGCATACCGAGATCATGCGTTGTGCATGAGACCAGAGAACCAGTCATAAAGACTTAAAATGATGTCAGATGTTTGTGCAAAAGTTAACTGCTCTGGCTCACTGCCAGGCGCCATCTTAGCCACACCTAGGGCCAGGGGTCCCGGGTACCCCGACAGTTCCCCCTTTTTTATTATAAAATTAAAGCTCGGGACCATGCCTGTCTTAGGTTGAGTGGTCAGCATATGTCCTTACCCATCATCAGAGTCTGCAGAGCATGCTGCAGCTCCTGTCTTAGGTTGGTACATAGCCACCTCCTTCATTACCCGTCTTTGACTACCGGTCCAGCATCGAGAGCCACACTTGTGGGGAGCTGCGGCCTCTAGGGCGGTCATGGCCTGATGAAAGATAATCCGATCCCTGTTTGGCTGGCTCGTAGACGCACAAACAGATGAGTGAGGAAAAGGATACCAATGAGGAGAAGCAGTCCCAAAGTGCCCAGACCTGCCCACTGTTTTACAAAATTGAAAGCAGAAGAAAAACCATTTAGCCATCTCAGATACAGAAGCAATATGTACCCCAGTAGAATTAGCTTTGACAATTTCGGCTCTAAGTTGTGAGGTAAGATTATCAAATTGAGATGACCAAGTAGAAGTAAGGTAAAGTGACAAATTACTAGATAACTTAGCTGCAGTGCTGAAATTATCATATACAATAGGGGTAACACAAACAGCTCTTAAAGAGTAAACACATCCAGTCCCAAAAGTTCTTGTAATATGTCCACTTGTTCTTGTAATAGGTCCACTCTTTGATTCACCAGGAGTAAGCCTGCCCTTAAATGTTGGTTTAAAGTCTCTTGAGTTTGTAAGGCAGTAGCTGTGTTTTCAGCTAAAGGGTTGACTGCAGTCACTGTCTGTATAGAAGTTGTCAATTCACAGCTGCTGCGATGCCAAATTGTCTTTTATTTCTTGATAGTAGCACTGGTAATTCTGCATCTGTAACAGAGACTGGGATAGGTAGGAAGGTAGGGATGCGCATTAAGACCGCACGGGAGAAATTGGTAGCATTTCAACATTGAGAAAGGTAGCAACTAGATTGAGAGCATCAAGAGTTGTGTTATTGGAAATATTGGTTAGTAGAACATAAAAGGAGAGAACACACAGGCTGGAGTGGATGAGAATGAAATGTCTCTAGTAGAGTTAGTAGTAGTCTCAGCTCCAGCATTTTTTCCGCTCCACGCCGAAGAGTTCCATTCGCATTGTCTAAAAGATCCTCCTTTAAGAGCAAAAAAAAAAGGTTGTAAGTTAGTATATCCTGAAGTCGAGGTGAATAGCAACCAGCTATTAAAAGGATTAACGCGCTCCATGCCCAAGTTGGCGTCATGATCAGCAAAATTATCAGTGGTACGCTGGGAAGTAAAATTTGGTGTGAAGAAAAATCCATGTTGAACCGGGGTCGCTCGCTTGGCATTTTGACAACCTGTCCAAATGGGAGGTGTGGAAAATTTGGATTACATGGAGGAAAAATTCTGGGAGTTTTAAATCCATTAGTGGGAAGAGTTAATTGTGAGGTAGCATTATCCTCAGGTATATCAAAGCATAAGGCTCCAGGGAGGGAGATAGCGGAAGAATTATATGGTTGAGTCTCTGGATCATAAAGTGTAGTGGGTAATATTAGTTAACGGTAAAGGATATGGCCAAGCTTTAACTATTGCCCACAGGTCAGTCCTTTCAGGAACCCAGATCGGAGTTGTTGATCCTGTGGAAAAATACAAACAGACCCTCGGACCCAGCGTAATACTGGATCTGGTCCTTTCCAGCAACCTGTCAATATGTCTTTCCACTTGGCCCATGTTGAGGGACAGGGGAAGGGTTGCTAGGGCGATCAGCCGCAGAGTGTCCATATTGTCTATATTCAAAAAATTTAAAATAAAAAGAACCAGATTAATTTTGTCCTTGGAGATTTAAAGGAGGCTCCTATTCCCCCCTTTTTGTTTATTAAGACAATTTTTTTAAGGTGAGATGTGTCCTCTCGACTATACCTTGTCCTTGTGGATTATAGGGAATACCAGTAATCAATTGAATATTAAATGTTTGTAGAAATAGCCGGAAGCTTTTGGAGTATAAGCAGACCATTATCTGTTTTTTATAACTTTAGGTATGCCCCAGCAAGCAAATGCTTGTAGGCAGTGTTGAATGACATCTTTACCTTTTCTCCAGAGTGAGCAGAAGCCATGATGACCCCTGAAGCAGTGTCTACTGACACATGTACATACTTTACAGTACCAAATTCAGGAATATGAGTTACATCCATTTGCCAAACATGATTAGGTAACAATCCCCTGGGATTGACTCTAAAAGATTGTACTGGGATCAAAGGAGCACATTGTTGACAATTTTTTACTATTTGTCGAGCCACACATTTAGAGATAGGAAATTTTCTACTCAAGGTAGTGGAATTTACATGGAATTTCTCATGAAAGAGTTTTGCTTGTTCCTCTATGGAAAAAACAAAAACAGATTTGGTAGCCATATCCACCAAATCATTTGCTCTAGCCAAAGGTCCCGGTAAATTAGAATGAGCCCTAATATGTCCTATATACATGGCACAGTTTCAAGAACACTTAAAGCATTAACAACATATGAACTATCAGATAGGAGATTAAACAGCTGATTATCTGCTACTTTAAAAGCCAACACCACAGCTGCGAGCTCAGTAACTTGTGCCGAGTTGGATTGAACTATTATAGTATGAATTTGATCATGAACAAGTGCAGTGCCTACTCCATTTTTAGATCCATCAGTAAATATAGGTATACAATTTTTAATAGGTTGGGCACTAGTCACTTTTGGAAAAATTATGGGAGTAACTTTACAAAATTGAATCCAAGGATGTTGGGAATAATGGTTATCAAACTGAGCTGAGGTGGAACAATATAATACTGACCAATCATCATCATTATTGCTTAGCCATTTAATTTGCTGAGTGGAATAAGGGGTTATAATGATAGAAGGATGGATTCCAAAGACAGTAATGCAAGATTCTATTCCCTTAAATATTACTTGAGCAACAGCTTTGGGATATGATTGTAATATTTTAGCTGGTAGGAATAGGCATTAAGACTGCTCTTGAGAACCTAGAAGCATTCCAACATTGAGAGAGAAGTTTGGAGAATAGCAGCTTGATAAATACCCTGTTTTAAAACTTGTATACTTGGAAAATATGAATACATTTATATACAAGGAGTGACCATTTCACAATTACCTTGACACTTAATCTTACTAAATTTAGTTTTAAAGAAAAATTTAGACTCTGTAACATAGTACAATACTCTTAACAGTTGTTTAACCATAATTGTATAAACCCCAATTTTTAAGACTAATTGTTTTAAAGAATAAAACTTAATAGACACAAAGTTAAGAGTAAATTAGTGTTTCTAGAAATCCTTGTTATTTTACCATATAGATTAAACTTTGGCTTATATCAGAACATTAGTATTTCACCTTAGGAAAAACCTTAAATAGCTTTAGCTGTTTTACATACATACAACCAACTTAGTTACACACAGACTTGTTGAAACTTGTCCTTTACTTACACACAGACTTTTTTAGCACTTATTTAGACTCTCATGTATTTTATTATATAACACTTTTTATCCAGAAAGATTTTCTTCTTCACTAAATATAGTTGTATTTTTAGAACCTTTTATTTTTTCTTTTTATGTGTTGACCCCCTTTTGTTCACATTCTGAAACAACTCTTATGAAATTTCTGAATTTAGATAAATTACACCATTTTAAAAAGATAAAATACTTTGTTGTTTATAGTACTCTAACTGAAACACAGTTGAAACCTTTAGAACCCTTTGTATATAGAATTGTACTTGTTAAGACATAACTCTTAGTAACCTTGTTTTTAGTCAAGATATTAGACAAGTGTCCTGAACAGTATTTGCTGTCTCTTTTCTGTTGAAGAAAGGTCCTAGAAACAATTGATATTAGACATTGTTTAACATCAACATTCCATTAGTTTGACCACCTAGAGACTTGTAAGTTATTTTTAAAGACATTTTACTTTTATTAATTTACTCAATTTAAATTGAACCTTTTTAAATCACGTGAATAAAAGTATTTGGATCCATTTTTAAATTTTAATTTTAGGAGCGCTCAGTTTTGATACAGACAAAACATGACATTAGACAGCACAACATCCACATAACACAAAATCAAAGGCCTTGTAACTTTATAGGTGAATCTCCATTGCAATGTAACAGATGTTTAAAAACTTTAGTTGAATAAAAAATAGAACTGATCAAAAAGAAAAAAAATCATTAACCTAGGTATGTAGGATCAAAATTATGAGCTCAAAAATACAGCATTAAAGAAAAACAAAACAAAACAAGAATCCTGGAAAATAAGTTAGTTTTGTGTAGCAGCCCAGAAGTTTAAAACGGACACTTTTTTTTTTTTTTTTTTATCTTTAGGTTACTCCCCTTCCCGCTGAGACTGCTGCAGTTCACATTCCAATGTAGGCTTCAGCAAGGCCAGGCAGGGGGGAGGGAGGATCACCCAGGACTTTTTAACCCTTTTTCTTCCTGGTTGAGAAATCAGGTTAGGTTTGAATGCAGAAAATCACAAAACATTATTTCTTACTACTTTTGAGGAATGGAGCTGCTGAGATCTCTGCCTAGGGGGATTGGACTCGGGGGAGGACTGCTTCAAGAACACGGGTGTTCCCTCCCTAGGTGGCCATGGAGCTGCGTGGAAGGGATCAGGAGGGGGGCCTTTTTCTGTCTCTTGTGATAGTTTCTCTTGATCAAACAATCCTGCATTTAAAAACCGAGGGGCTTTATCTTCTACAGTTTTTAAAAACTTCCTAGCTGAGGAAACCTTTAAAGGTGTTCCATTAGCCTTTAATAAAGCCTTTAATAGACCTTCCATGTGAACTCTAGATACCTCAGAACCCATGATTAATTTGCTGTGATCACTATTCGCATACCAGTTTCAGTTCACTGGACCGCGTTCCGCTTGGTCCAGGTTGATTGATGGTGGTCTTTCACGCACCACTTTCACTTTAATATCTCTAATGTGGACCGCTTTTCGCTTAGTCCAGGGTGTAGCCGCCTTTCGTGTGCTACTTTCACTTTAATACTTTTAAGGTGGACTGCCTTTTGCTAGTCCACTCCGAGCTGCGTTTCGCTTAGCTCTGTCTCCGGACTGCCTTTCGCTAGTCCACTCCAAGCTGTGTTTCGCTTGGCTCTGTCTCCGGACTGCCTTTCGCTAGTCCTTACTTTCACTTTAATCGGACCACATTCCGCGTGTCCCCGGACCACCTTCCGTGTGTCCTGACTTTGATTGGACTGCATTCCGTGTGTCCCCGGACCACCTTTTGTGTGTCCTGACTTTAATTGGACCGCATTCCGCGTGTCCTGATAGTCGCTTTACCGCGAACGTCAAGGCTGCCTTTATCACTCCTTTTTTATTATTTATAACATTAATCTCTAAAACTTACCTAGGTAGTTGCTGCTGGTTTGTTGTTTCCCGGGTCGGGTTTCGGCACCACCACTTATCGCGTTCCCTGCCCGCAGAGAAACACGACACCTGGTTGAAGTTTCAATGCTTTATTGCGCGCTGTCCTTCTGCTTCTATCGTTCTTTTTCTATCCTCCTTTTCCTCCTCCTCAGCAGGGAAGTTACAGACCTTATATAGGTAAAACCACCAATCAAAGGAGAGCACACGAGGGAAAAGCGTGGACAGATACAGAGAGCCAAGCAGGGCATACCAAGATCATGCGTTGTGCATGAGACCAGAGAACCAGTCATAAAGACTTCCTTAAAATGATGTCAGATGTTTGTGCAAAAGTTAACTGCTCTGGCTCACTGCCAGGCGCCATCTTAGCCACACCTAGGGCCAGGGGTCCCGGGTACCCCGACAGAGAGAGGTGTGTTAAAATTGCCTAGTATTATTGTGTTATGGTCTATTTGATTTCTGGAATTGAGAAGGATTTGTTTGACATACATGGATGAACCAATGTTTGGGGCATAGATATTTATGATTGTTATGTCTTGTTGATTTATGCTTCCCTTAAGCAGTATGTAATGTTATTCTTTCTCCCTTCTGACTAGTTTTGGCTTGAAGTCCACATTATCTGAAATGAGGATGGATACTCCAGCTATTTTGCTGTGTCTATGTGCATGGTATGTTTTTTTCCCATCCTTTCACCTTTAGTCTATGGGTATCTCTTTGTATGAGATGAGTCGCTTGCAGGCAGCATAATGTTGGATCTTTCTTTTTAATCCAATCTGCCAGTCTATGTCTTTTGATTGATGAGTTCAGGCCATTAACATTCAGGGTTATTATTGTGATATGATTTGTATTCCCAGTCATTTGACTCATTTTGTTTTTTGACATGATTTGGTTTCTCCTTTATTTGGCTATTCCTTTAGGCTAGTTCCTCCCGTTGCTGATTTGCATCATTGTTTTTCATCTCTTCCTCATGGAATATTTTGCTGAGAATGTTCTGTAATGCTGGCTTTCTTTTGTAAATTCCTTTAGCTTTTGTTTATCATGGAAGAATCTTATTTCATCGTCAAATCTGAAAGTAAGTTTTGCTGGGTATAAGATTCTTGGTTGGCATCCATTTTCTTTCAGGGCTTGGTAAATGTTTTTCCAGGCTCTTCTAGGTTTTAGGGTCTGGATTGAAAAATCTGCTGATATCTGTATTGGTTTCACCCTGAATGTAATTTGATTCTTTTCTCTCGTGACCTTTAAAATTCTATCTTTATTTTGTATGTTAGGTATTTTCATAATAATGTGCCTTGGTGTGGGTCTGTTATAATTTTATATATTTGGAGTCCTATAAGCCTTTGTACCTGGTTTTCCATTTCATTCTTCAGATATGGGAAATTTTCTGATATTATTTTATTGAATAGATTGTTCAGTCCTTTGGTTTGTTTCTCTGTGCCTTCCTCAATCCCAATAATTCTCAAATTTGGCCTTTTCATTATATCCCATAATTCTTGTAGATTCTGTTCATGATTTCTTACCATCTTCTCTGTTTGGCCAACTTTGTTTTCAAGATTAAATATTTTTTCTTCAATGTCTTAGGTGCTGTCTTCCAGGGTGTTCTATCCTATTGGTTATGCTTTCTATGGTTTTTTAACTTGGTTTATTGTTTCTTTCATTTCAAGAATTTATGTTTTTTTTTTTTTTCAGTATCTCTAACTCTTTATTGAAATGATCTCTTGTTTCCTATAATGCTCTTTTAACTGTGATTGGTGTGATCATTTAATGCCTTCATTGCTCTTTCATCTCCCTCGTTTGCTTCACTGATTGTTTTAATTATGTACATTCTGAACTCCCTTTCTGACATTTCTTCTGCTGTGCTGTCATTGGGTTTTATTGATATAGTATCTAGGTTTGTTTGGGACCTTTTCTTCCCTTGTTTTCTCATATTGGTCAGATATCAGTGGCACTCTGATATGAGATAGTGCATATTTCCTTTTTGGCTTATAGTGTCCCTGTAGATTTCCAGTATATCACCTCCCAGCCTCCAGTAGCCTGAAGTCTTGGAGGAACTTGATAATGCAGTGCTTCTGAAGAAAGCTGCCCCATCCTGATACTGGTTCCAGGACTGGAGGCTGGCTCTATGTGGAAAAGCTCTTACTGGACGGGTCTGCTCTGAGGAGCTGGCTGTAGATTTCGCCTACCGCAGGAGGGAGCAGGGCTGCTTGGGGAAGTCTCTGGCTGCCCGCCCTGGACCCACAATCTGCCTGCAGGCCAGGGCCTGCCTGTGTTTTCTAGTGTTTTGAACAGGAATTTGACAAAGCCTTTTGTCGAATGCTTTTTCTGCATTTATTGAGGCAATCATGTGAATCTTTTCTTTCAGTCTATTGATGTCATGAATTACATTTATTGATTTCCATATGTTGAATCAACCTTGCAACCCTGGGATAAAACCCACTTGGTCATGGTGCACTCTCTTTTTAATGTGTTCATGTATGCAATTTGCTAGTATGTGAAGAATTTTTCATTCATGTTCATCAAGGATATTTGTCTGAAATTTCTTTCCTTGATGTGTCTTTGTCTGGTTTTGTTATCAGGATGATATGGGTTTTCATAGAATAAGTTTGGAAGGGTTCCTTCCTTTTCTTCATGGAAACAGAAGAAACAGCAATGAAACTCATCTGGAAAAACAGTAGGCTCCCATAGTCAAAATCCTTACCAAGAAAGCAAAGCAGGAGGTATTACAATATCAGAACTAAAATTACACTACAGAGTTATAGTAACAGAAACAGTATAGTGTTGGCAACAGAACAGGCAAGAAGGCCAATGGAACAGAATAGAAGACACAGAGAACAAATCCACAAAATACAGTTACCTCATACTAGACAAAAGCACAAATACATACATTGGAGAAAAAGATAGCCTCTTCAACAGGTGCTGGGATAACTGGAAATTCATATATAGTGGAATGAAATTTAATCCCTACCTCACCCTGCAGAAACATAGCTCAAAGTGGATCAAGGACCTAGGTATTAGACCAGAAACCCTGCACATACTAGAAGAAAAGGTGGGCCCCAACACTCCAACATTTGGCTCAGGATCTGATTTTCTTAATAAGACCCCAAAGCACAAGAATTAAAATCAATAATTGATAAAAGGGATGGTGCCAGACTACAAAACTTCACAGCAAAGAAAACAGTCAGGAGAGTGTGAGGAGAGAGCCTACAGAATGGGAGAAAATCTTTATCACTTGCACCTAGATAGAGCATTAATCTCCAGGATATATAAATAACTCAAAAGAACAGCACCCAAAGAAAACCAAATAACCCATTCAATACAAGGGTAAAAGAACTGAATAGTCACTTCACAGAAGAAGAAATTCAAATGGGTCAACAAACACCATGCAAAAATGTTGAAACGGGCCCCGTGGCTTAGGATGCTGAGGCAAGAGGATTGCGAGTTCAAAGCTAATCTCAGCAAAAGTGAGGCTCTAAGCAACTCATGAGATGCTGTCTCTAAATCAAATACAAAATAGGGCTGGGGATGTGGTTCAGTGGTCTAGTGCCCCTGAGTTCAAACCCTGGTACCCACCTCCCCCTCAAATAATGTTGAATATCTCTAATAATTAAAGAAACACAAATTAAAAACTACACTCAGGGACCACCCTTGACCGTGACCATGAACCATGACCACCCAGACTTGGTGCCCTTGCCGTGATTCCCCAGGGTCTTTTGAGGCTGGTGCAGACAACTTGAATTAACCCTGAGGGCATGGCCACCATCCCTTCCTGAGACACCTGCAGGAAAATGGAGGCTATCTGACAGGTACCTCCCTTTTATTGAGATACTGAGGATGGGAGGTCTGAGTGGTGGATGACCATTGTACCATAGATTTTTAAAAATTTTTAAATATCTTTTTTATCTCACTCTATTTTCCTTTTATTTATCTGTTTCCTCCGAGTCTCTTTCTCCCTTTTCTTATGCTAAAGATCAACTTCTTTTGATCCTGTTCTCACTCTTCCCTTGACTTGGTACCTCTATATACTCACTTCTTATCCCATTAACAGTTATATCCTACACCCCTCCCCATCCTCTTCATCCACAACTAGAAGTTGTTAGAGCTCATGCAAGCCTATTGGCTATATCGTAGACAATAATCAAACTCATCCTATCTGTTTATTACAATACTGTTAACATCTTCATAGGGGCTATCTGGTTTAGGGCTGCATATTGTCTGTACTGGGTGCTGCTAATATTGATCTCCCCTCAAAGGGGAGGTATTGGAAACCTGCAGGGTCACAATAAGCCTACAGGGGAGAAGCTGCAATATCTCAGATCTTCACTGCTAGAGGGGAAGATAGAGGACAACATGAAAAAAACAGGGAAAGAAAGTGTCCCTAACAAACAAGGTGTTATTTTGATAGTATCCAATGACAGCATGGTAGTAGAAATGACAGAAAAGGAGTTTAGAATCTACATAATTAAAAACAATCTGTAAAGCAAAAGATGAAATAAGAGAGCAAATGCAGGCAAGGCATGATCACTCTAATAAACAGTTAAAAGAGCAAATGCAAGAAACAAAAGAACATTCAATAAAGAGATAGAGATTCTGAAAAAACAAACAGAAATACTTGAAAAGAAAGAAATAATAAATCTAATTAAAAACTCAGTAGAAAGCATCACCAACAGAATAGATCTTGCAGAAAATAGAATCTCAGACAACAAAGACAAAATATTTAATCATGAAAATAAAGTTGATCAAACAGAGAAGATGGTAAGAAATCATGAAACAAATCTCCAAGAACTATGGGACATCATGAAAAGACCATATTTAAGAATTATTGGGATTGAGGAAGGCACAGAGACACAAAAGGATTGAACAACCTGTTCAATAAAATATCAGAAAATTTCCCAAATCTGATGAATGAAATGGAAAATCAAATACAAGAGGGTTCTAGAACAACAAGTACACAAATTACAAGAAGATCCACCCCAAGGCACATTATAATGAAAATGCCTAACATACAAAATAAATATAGGATTTTAAGACTGTGAGAGAAAAGTGTCAGAGTACACAAGGGGGAAACCAATATCAGCAGATTTCTCAACTCAGACAGTAAAAGCTAGAAGGGTCTGGAACAATATATTTCATGCTCTGAAAGAACATGGATGCAAACCAAGAATCTTATACCCAGCAAAATTTTCGGATTTTTTTGATGAAATAAAATATTTCCATGAGAAACAAAAGAAAAAGAATTTATAAGCATAAAACCTGTGTACAGAACATTCCTAGCAAAATATTCCACAAGGAGGAAATGAAAAACAACAATACAAGTCAGCAAAGGGAGGAGCTACCCTAAGGAAAAATCAATCAAAGGAGAAACCAGTCAGGTTAAAAACCAAAAATAAGTAAAAATGACCAGGGTACAAATCATATCACCATAATAACCCTAAATGTTATTGGCCTAAACTCACTAATCAAAAAGACATAGACTGTCCAAACTGGATTAAAAAGAAAGATCCAACAATATGCTGCCTTCAAGAGACTCAGGTCATAGAAAAGGAAATTCAAGACTAAAGGTGAAAGGATGGGGGAAAACATACCATGCACATGGACCAGTAAAAAAGCAGGGTTCTTCATCCTCATATCAGATAAAGTGGACTTCAAACAAAGTTATTTAGAAGGGATAAAGAAGGACATTTCATACTGCTTCAGGGACCCATAAACCAGCAACACATAATGATTTTAAATACTTATGTCCCAAACAATGGAGCATCTATGGATGTCGAACAAACCCTTCTCAATTTCAAGAATCAGATAGACCACAACATAATAATACTGGGTGACTTTAACACACCGCTCTCACACCACTGGATGGATCCTCCAAACAAAAACGGAACAAAGAGACTGTAGAATTAAATAATACAAGCAATGATATAGGCTTAATGGGCATATATAGAGTATTTCATCCATTAAAGAGTGAATACACTTTCTCTCAGCAGCTCATGGATCCTTCTCCAAAATAGACCATATGCTATGCCAAAAAGCAGACATTAGTAAGTACAAAAAATAGATACTACCTTATATCCTGTCAGACCATAATGGAATGCAATTAGAAATTAATGATAAATAAAAAAATAGAAACTACTCCAATAACTGGAGACTAAATAATATGCTATTGAATGATGCATGATAACAGAAGACATCAGAGAGGAAATAAAAAAATTCTTAGAGGTAGATGAGAACAATGATAGAACATATCAAAATCTCTGTACACTCAGAAAGCAGTACTATGAGGAAAGGTTCATTGCATTGAGCTCAATATTAAAAGAATAAACATCAACAACTAAATGACCTAACATTACATCTCAAAGCCCTAGAAAAAAAAAGAACAGATAAATACCAAAAGTAGGAGAAGACAGGAAATAGTTAAAATCAGAGCTGAAATAAATGAAATTGAAGTAAGAGAATTCAAAAAATTGACAAAACAAAAGTTGGTTCTTTGAAAAAGTAAACAAAATTTATAAGCTCTTAGCTACACTAATGAAGAGGTGAGAGAACTCAAATTATTAGAATTCATGATGAAAAAGTAAAGATCACAACAGACACCATGAAATACATAACATAATTAGAAGATACTTTGAAAATCTATACTCTGACAAAATAAAAATCTCAAGGACATTGACAAATTTTTAGAGATATATGATCCTCCCAAACTAAATCAGAAAGACAAACACAATTTAAACAGATTAATTTCAAGCAATGAAATAGAAAAAGACAGCAAAAGTCTACCAACCAGAAAAGCCCAGGACCAGATGAATTCTCTGACAAATTCTACCAAGATCTTTAAAGAAGAACTAATACCAATATTTAGAGGATCCAAAAGCCCCACTAGAAAACTTTTAGAACTAATGAATGAAATTCAGTGAAGTAGCAGGATATAAAATCAATATGCATAAATCTAATGCATTTCTATTCATAAGTGATGAATCCTCTGAAAGAGAAATTGGGAAAAACTGCTCCATAACAATAGACTCAAAATAATAAATAAATAAATACTTGGGAATCAATCTCACAAAAGAGGTGAAAGACCTCTAACAATGAAAACTACAGAACACTAAAGAAAGAAATTAAAGAAAACCTTAAAAGATGGAAATCTCTCCCATGTTCTTGGATAGCAGAATTAATGTTGTCAAAATGGCCATTCTACCAAAGGTGCTATACAAATTCAGTGCATTCTAATTAAAATCCCAATGATGTTCCTCATAGAAATAGAGAAAGCAATCATGAAATTCATCTCAAAGAATAAGAGACCTCGAATAGCCAAAGCAATGTTAAGTGGAAAGAGTGAAGCAGGAGATATCACAATATCAGAACTTAAACTATACTACAGAGCAATAGAAACAAAAATGGCATGGAAATGGCAGCAAAATAGATGGACAGACCAGTGGTACAGAATAGAAGACACAGAGACAACTCACAAAAATACAGTTACCTCATACTAGACAAAGGAGCCAAAAGCATACAATGGAGAAAAGATAACCTGTTTCAACAAGTGGTGCTGGGAAAACTGGAAATTCATATGCAGCAAAATGAAACTAAAACCCTACCTCTCACCCTGTTCAAAACTCAACTCAAAATGGATCAGGACCTAGTGAAGTAGACTTGAGACACTGCACCAAATAGAAGAAAATATAGGCCTGAATCTTCATCATGCAGGCTTAGGACCAGACTTAACAATACTCCCAAAGCCCTATAAATTAAAGCAAGAATATGAATTCAAACTAAAAACTTTTTCTCAGTAAAAGGATACAATCAATAAGGTGAAAAGAGAGCCTATGGAGTGGGAGAAAAATCTTTTCCAGACACACTTTAGAGCACTAATCTCCAAAATTTATAAAGAACTTAGAATACTTACACAAAAAATACAGAGAACCCAATCACAATGGGCCAAGGAACTAAACAGACTCTTTAAAGAAGAAGACATATAGGTGATTAATAATATATTAAAAAGTGTTCAACATCTCTAGTAATTAGAGAAATGCAAATTAAGACACTCTAAGATTTTCTCTCACTCCAATTAGAATGGCTATTATCAAGAACACAAGTTATAATAGAAGTTGGCATGGAAGTGGGGAAAAAGGCACCTCATACGTTGCTGGTGGAGTTGTAAATTGGTACAGCCACTCTGGAAAGCAGTATGGAGATTACCTCAGAAACCTTGAAATAGACCCACCTTTTTGACCCAGTTATCTCACTCCTCAGTCTATACCCAAAGGACTTAAAATCAACATATTACAGTAACGCAGCTACATCAATGCTTATAGCAGCTCAATTCACAATAGCTAGATTGTGGAACCAACTTAAATGCCCTTCATAGGTGAATGGATAAAAGAAACTGTGGTATATATACACAATGGAATATTATTCAGCCATAAAGAAGAGTAATATTATGGCATTTGCAGATGAATGGATGGATTGGAGAATATTATGCTAAGTGAAATAAGCCAATCCCAAAAAACCAAGGCCAAATGTTTTTCCAGATATGTGGATGATGATACATAATGGGGGGTGTGGGGGAAGGGTTTGGGGAGTAAGAGAGGAATGGAGGAACTTTAGATCACATAGAGGGAAATGAGAGGGAGGAGGGGGTATGAAAAATGGTGGAATGAGACAGACATCATTACCCTACGTACATGTATGATTACTCAAATCGTATGAATCTACATTGTGCACAACCATAGAATTGAAAAGTGTTACCCAATTTGTGTACAATGAATCAAAATGTAGTCATGTAAAAATAAAAAATTAAAAAATCATGAGAAAAGGAAAACTACACTCAGACTCATCTCACTCTAGTCAGAATGGCAACTATCAAGAATATAAGTAACATAAATGTTACAAGTACAGTAGATTAGACAATGGGGAATTGAAGGAGGGGATGGGGGATGAGCAAGGAAAGACAGTGGAATGAATCTGAACGTAATTTTCTAATGTACTTATATAAAAACAGCACAGCAAATTTCATCACCATGTATATTCATAAGAATGGGACTCTCACTGGAAAAAGATATACTCTATGCTTGTATAATTATATCAAAATGGATTCTGCTGTCATGTATGAGTAAAAAGAACCAATAAAAAAGAGTAAAAAAAAAATTAAAAAAGTAGTTCCATGCTAAGAGCAAAGAGCTTCCTATCCAGAGGAAAACTGTTAATGACTTATACACAAGGAAGCTCATGAGTGGCCAGCTTCACCTTGTTAAGAAGTTCTGGTGTGCCATTACACACTAGGGGGATGTAGATAAGAGTTATGTCCTGTATATTTCAAAAAACTAGATGAAAGGAGTTTTGAAAAGGTTTTAACCATAAAAAATGATGTGTTGAGGAGAAACATTAAACCTCATTTAAACCTTACCCTATGTACTTGCATCACAACACTACACGAGATCCATTATCATGCTTTCATGTATCATTTTAAAATGTCCAAATCTTAAAAAAAAACAAAACAAAGAGTCTTTGGATTCCCAGCAGGGTGACATCATCTCAGATCCATGGGTTACTGCTTCCCTGGGTGAGCTTCCGTGCTCCATCAGGATGCACAGGCTGACTGAGCCCAAGGAGGACCATAACTCATATCCTACTCTACATAGCACCTCAAAGAATGGAACTCCTACAACAGGGAAGCTGTTACAATGATAAAGTCATTTTTCCTCGTCCACGTTTCCCTTTTTAAAATTTTATTTATTTATTTTTACTTGTAAAGAGGATGTGGTGACCCATGCTAGCAATCCCAGCAACGTAGGAGGCTGAGGCTGAGGCTGGGACTGGAGGGTACCAAGTACAAGCTCAGCCTGGGCAACATAGCAAGAGGCCCTGTCTCAAAATAAAATGATATTTAGCTGAGCATAGTGGTTTACTACTGTAATTCCAGTAACTTGGGAGGCTGAGGCAGGAGGATTACAAGTTCCAGCCTAAGCAACTTAGTGAGACTCTAAATAATTTGGCAAGACCTATCTCAAAATAAATTAAAAAGGGGACTGGGTATGTGGCTTAGTGGTTAAGCACCACTAGGTTCAATCTCTAGTACCCTCTGCCCTCCCAATCAAGAAAAGAAATAAGGAAATATTAGTGCTTGCTTCATAGAATTTGTTGTAAGGAATCAGTAAGTTTGTATATGGAAAACATTCATTATGTGTACTCAGCCTTCATTCCTAAGAATGTTCATCAAAAGAATTCTAACAATGTGACGTATTGATTTTACAGGGGAGTCTAAGAGATATTTCTAATTATTCTGGTCATGCTGAAAAATCTCAGATGCTTTTAGTATAACTCAAATCTCTGTTGTCACAATCAAGGCTCTGAAAGTATGATTTGCAAGACACAAGTTGCCATTACTTCTAATCTTATCCACTTTGAATTAAAAAAAATACATGGATAGTTTAATGATATGTTAAATGATGGAGCAAAATTTCAAAAAGCCTATTTTGGAGCTCAGCACAGTGGCATACGCCTGTAATCCCAGCGACTCTAGAGGTTGAGGCAGGGGCATTACCAGTTTAAAGCCAGCCTTAGCCTTATACTGAGACCCTAAAGCAACATATGAGACCCTGTCTCAAAATAATGAAATAAAATAAAAAATTTGGGGATGTGTCTCAGTAGTTAAGTCCCTGGATTCAATCCTTTGTACCACCTCCCCAAAACACAAATAAAATAGCATATTGTTTTGATTGATATATTTAATCTTTACCATTTTATGCTGTTAAGTAAAGAGAAAAATATCTAGATTTCAGAAGTACAGAAGGTGAAGGGACCCACCATCCTGGCATGTAGTATAATATGGTGATTCAGATGGGGGATGCTGAAGCAGAGCCACCTAGATTTATATCTTTGCTCTATTGTTTGGCAGCTGCGTGTCCCTAAACTACTTGCTAAATATTTCTGTGCCTACTAGTTACCTAATCTGTGAAATAGAAATGAAATACTATCTAGCTGACTCCTGTTGGATGTGTGTAGGCAACCTAGGATGTTACACCTACATCCTAGTGTTCAATGAATGTTTGGTGGTGGTGCTGCTGATTGGCAGTGGTGGTGGTGCTGGTGGTATTTGCATGAGAAGAACGAATGGGCCTTAAATATCTTGTGAGAATACCAACAGATGAGAAACCCGTAGAGAACACAGATGAACATAAATTGAACCAGAATAAATTTTCAAAAACGGAAATGGTACATTCTTTAACAACACTCTAATCACAATCTAAAAAACTTGAATTCGATAATAATGTCAAAAATAAGTTTAAATTTTAAAAATTTAAACTCCTCCTAAGAATAACAAGTAAGGAAAAAAAAACTACAATGATATTTTTGTATAAACTGAGAAAAGTTGAAAACATACTGTATATTAGATGACATTAGTGATTTGATATGCATTTTGTTAGGCAAAATAGTTATAATTTAAAAATATTTGCCACCTGCTCCTCAGATTGGGCATTAATAACCAAAATAAATAAGGAGCTCAAAACTTGACACCAAAAGCAAATAATCCAATTAATAAAACAGGCAAGAGAGCTAAACAGACACAACTCAAAAGAAGAAATACAATTGACCAACAAATATATGAAAAATGTACAACATCTTTAGCAGTCAGGAAATGCAAATCAAAACTACACTGAGATTTCATCACTCACTCTCATCAGAATGACAATTATCAAGAATACAAATAATAGTAAGCGTTGATGAGGATGGGGGGTAAAAACATACACTCATGCATTGCTAGTGGGACTGCAAATTAGTGCAAACACTGGAAAGAAACATGGAATTTTCTCAAAAACTAGGAATATAACTAAGATGTGGACACAGTTATTCCACTCCTCAATATATATCACCAGATCTAAAATCAGTAAAACTGAAAATGACAAATCACATCAATGTTTATAGAAGCACAATTCATAATAGTCAAGCTATGCAAACAACCAAGGTGCCCTTCAACAGTAGAATGGATAAAGAAATGTGGTATATATACACAATGGAATATTACTCAACCAGAAAGAAGAATGCAAAGTACGGCATTTGTTGGTAAATGGATGGAACTGGAGACTATCATGTTAAGTGAAATAAATTAGACTCAGAACTGAATGCTCTAATGTTTTCTCTGATGTGTGTAAGCTAGTCCAACATAAGGATAAAAAAGAAAAGAGAGAAAGGGAAAGGTAGGGTGGGATTCCATCAAAATAGAAGAAAGACCATGGACTAAATGAAGGAGACTCTAGGGGAGGGAGGAAGGACGGGATAACAAAAGACAGTGGAATGAAATCTGATCTAACTTTCCTATGTACATATAATGAATATACCACAGTGAATCTCCCCATCATGTACATCCATGAGACCTAACCAAAATTGTTTAAAAATCTAAAAGTAAATAGTAGAAAGATCTGTAGAAAAGAGGGGAGAGGAAAGGGAAATACTGGGATAAATTTTGAGTAAATTATATCCTACGTGTTTTTAATAATATCAAAATTTCTACTATTATGTATAACTAAAAAGAACTATAAAAATGAAAAAAAAAAAAGACTTAGAGGAAAAAATATTTGTAATTCTAACAATGTTAAAGGGAATGTTCACAGTAAAGGAGTAGTTAAATAATTATGGAACTTAATAAAAACTTTGAAGCTATTAGAAAAGATGTGGAAGTTCTATTTCTATGGCTATGAACTGCCCCAGAACGACCTTAGTATAAACTAGAGACTTTGGGAGATGATGATGGTCAATATAGCTCTTCTCTGGTGGGGAATATTGGTTATGTGGGGAGGTCATGCATATGGGTCTGGGTATGTGGGAAATTATCTGTCTTCTGCTCAATTGTGCGCAGGTCTAAAATTGCTCTTAAAAATAGTCTTCTAGCCAGGCATGATGGCACATGACTGTAAGCCCAGCAAATTGGTAGGCTGAGGCAAGAGGATGACAAGTTCAAGCCAGCCTCAGCAAACATAGCAAGGCCCTGTCTCAAAATAAAAAGTACAAGGGCTGGGATGTGGCTTGGTGGTTAAGTTTCCCTGAATGCAATATCTGATGCTAAAGGAAGGAAAGAAAAAGTCTTCTAAAAATTAAAAATAAACTAAGAAATAAACTACCACAAATATCATACTTAATGTGAGAAATTTGAAGCTTTCCCACTAAGCTCAGAATGAGGCAAGAATTTCACCTCTTACCATTTCTTTCAAATATTGTCCTCAAAGTCCTGGTGAATACAATAAGGAAATTAAATATATAGAAATTGGGAAATAAAAACTGTCTTTGTTCATAGAAATGAAAGAAAAACATGTTCTTCTCTGCAGAAAATCTAAAAGTTTATGATAAGAAAGAAACTCTCAATTAAAAAAAAAAAAAAAAAAAACAACTATAGACCAAAAGCAAAAAATAAAAAAACAACAACAAATAAAACCCATCCTGGAACTAATAAGCAATTACAACAAGACTCATATACAAAGTCAACCAATCACTTTTCTATACACCAGTAATGAAGAAGTGGAATTGGAATCAAAAACACAATACCATTTTCATTTGCTTCCCCCCAAAATATACTATTGGACTGGTGATGATGTAACTCAGTGATCGAGCATTTGCCTGGCATGTGTAAGGTCCTGGGTTTGATCTTTAGCACTACACCTAAAAAATAAACTCTTTAGGTATAGATCTATAAAATATATGCAAGATAGATTTATATAAGGCAACTACAAATTGTGATGAAAGAAGTCAAAGAAGAGCTACATAAATGGAGAGATATTCCATGACCACAGATAAGAAGACACCATATTGTCAAGATGTCAATTCTTCCCACTTGATCTGCAGATTCAAAGTAAACTGAATCAAATTCTGGTCAGTTATTTTGTGGATATCAACAACTGACTCTAAAGTATACAAGCAGAGTCAAAAGACTCAGGAAGCCAACAATCAATCAATATTGACTAATAGAAGAGACAAAAGTTGAAAGACTAACATTAACCTGACTTCAGAAATTACTATAAAACTACATTAACCAAGACAATGTGGTATTGGCCAAAGAATATAAAAATAGAATAAAAATATGTCCATTTCCCAAAAACAGATCTATGTAAATATAATCAACTGATCTTCCTACAGAGACAAAGATAGTATAAAAGAAAAGATAATCTTTTTAGTAAGTGACATTCAAACAATTGAACATCCACATGCAAAAAGTGAATCTAGACACAGTCTTTACACCTTTCACAAAAATTAATTCAAAATGGATCACAGACCTAATGCTCAACATGAAACTTTGAATTAAGTTTTCAGAAGGTAACATAAAAGGAAATGTAGATGACTTTGGGTTTGGCAATGACTTTTTAAATGCAACACCAAAGGCATAATTAATGAAAGAAATTAATAAAAACCTTCTTTAAAGTAAAATTTTCTGACTGGTGCAGTGCTGCATGCCTATAATTCAGCAATTTGAGAGACTTAGGCAGGAGGATCGCTAGTTCAAGTCCAGCCTCAGCAACTTAGCAAGGCCCTAAGCAACTTTAGAGAGACCCTGTCTCAAAAAATAAAAGGACTGGTGATGTGGCTCAGAGCTAAGTGCTCCTGGGTTCAACCTTCAGTACCAAAAAATAGTGATAATTTTAAAAATGAATAAATACAATTTTCTCCTTTGCAAAAGACACTGTCCAGAGAATGAAAAGTCATAGACTCAAAGAAATGTGGCAGAAGAAACATGTGGTAAGGGACTGTTATCCAAATGCACAAATAACTCTTAAACTCAGCAGTACAAAAAATACCCAGTATTTTAAAAGAGCCAAAGACCGTAACTGACATCCCACCACAGATGGCAAGAAAACATTGGAGAAAATGCTCCACAGCAAGTGTCATCAGGGAAATGAAAACTACAAAATGTGACACCACACAGCTATTAGAATGGCCAGAATGCAAAACACTGACATCACCAGATGCTGGAGAGGATGTGGAGCTTCAGGAATACTCATTCATTGCTGGTGGAAACTCAAATGATGCAAACTCTTTGAAAAGAGTTTTGCAGATTCTTGCAAAATTAAATATACTCTTACAATACAATTGAGCAATCACACTCCATTTCTTACCCCAAAGGAGTCCCTCAATCTTGACCTTCTCAGCCTCCAGAACCATGAGCCAAATAAACATCTATTATTTATGATTTACCTGGCCTACAGTATATTGTTTTAGCAACAGAAAATATACTATAACAGGTATTTTAAAAAAATTGAGTCTGAAGATATAGCTCAGTTGGTAGAATGCTTGCCTTACATGCACAAGACCCTGGGTTCAATCCCAGCACCACAAAAAAAAAAAAAAAAAAGAAAGAAAAAAAAAAGATCAACATCCTTCAAGAACAAATGAAAATATTCTAATAAATGCCAATTTGCTGATAAAATACTAGCAAAACAAGTAGAAGTGTATGCAAGGGAAAATGTATCATGATCAATTGGATTTTACCTTGAAATTAAAATTAGCCCAAACTCAATAAATATAATGCCTCATATTAAAAACTAGAAAACTCTCTCTCTCGCTCTTTCTCTCTCACTCTCTTCTTTTTTGTACCAAGGGTTAAACCCAGGGGGCACTTAACCACTAAGCCACATTCCCTGTCCTTTTTATTTTCAACTTTGAGACTGAGTCTCCCTAGGTTGCTTAAAGTCTCACTAAATTGCTGACACTGGCTTCAAACCTGCAATCCTCCTGCCTCACCCTCCCAAGCTGCTGGGATTAGGGGCATGCACCATCATGCCCAGCTAGAAAACTCATTTTGTTTTTAAATCTTCACAATAGATGCAGAAAGAATCATTTTGACAAGACACAAAATCTGTTCTTGATGAAAACTCTTAGCAAACTAGTTGCCCTAGATTGTTAAAAAAAATACAAGACCAAGATGAAAACTCACAAATAAACTAGTGAACACACAGTGCGTGAAGATCCATAAATCAAATTATCCTAATTCAGGAGGACAATTGATAATATTAAACAAAATCCTTAAAAATACAGTTACTCTTTGCCCAGAAATTGCATATGAGAAATTTTATTAAGAAGTAATCTAGGCGATCCAAGATGGCGGACTAGAGGGGGACTGCATCCCCAGTCACTCCAGAACCCAGGAGTTAAGAAAGGGAGGCATTGAGAGACTCGGACCAAAATAGAGTCACGGGTGAGTCTGCCCACTGGGTAAAGCTCGGCCCGGGTGGCAGGCCCAGATAGAGGTGGCTTATCGGAGCAGGGCAGGGCAGCTAGAGTCTTCCACAGGCAGCCCTGCGCACTCTGGTGCTGGGCCCCTCCCACACAGCCAGCTTCTCCAGGTTCTTGGAGCAGGCCCCCTAGTGAGAGCCTTTCTGATCAGAACAAGCTCCAAGTCCTGGAGCCAGCTCGGCATACTCCAGCCTGCAAGCAGCTTCAGGGACCAGGACAGGGCAGCCAGAGACCTCCCCAAGCAGCCTGGAGCCCTGAGGTGGAAGGCGCCTTTCAAGGCTAGCTTCTCGGAACAGACCGCCTAGTGAGAGCCTTTCTACATAGAGGCAGACACAAGTCCCCGAGCCAATGGAGAGCTTCGATACGCAAGCAACCTCTGGGATCAGGGCAGGGCAGTCAGAGACGTCTCCAGGCGGCTCTGCCCACTCTGGTCGCAGGCTCTTTCAACGGGGAAATCCAAGATGGCGGCCTAGATGGGGACTGCATCTCCAGTCACTCCAGAACCCAGGACTCAAGAAGGGAGGCATTGAGAGACTTGGACAAAAATAGAGTCACGGGGTGAGTCTCCCCCACTGCGCGAAACTTGGCCTGGGCGGCAGGTACAGATAGGGGTGGCTTATCAAAGCAGGGCAGGGCAGCTAGAGTCTTTCCGAGGTAGCCTTCCACACTCCGGCAGTGAGCTCCCCCCACAAGGCCAGCTGCACAGTGCAGGCCCCCAATGAGAACCTTTCCGCACAGAGCCAGCTCCAAGCCCTGGAACCAGTAGGGGGCTAGGGGCAGCTTTCTTCGGAAGCACTGCATTATCAAGTTCCTCCAAGACTTCAGGCTACTGAAGGCTGGGAGGTGATATACTGGAAATCTACTGGGACACTATAAGCTAATAGAGGAAATCTGCAATATCTCAGATTCCCACTGACATCTGACCAATATGAGAAACAAGGGAAGAAAATGTCCCAAACAAACCTAGATACTACATCAATAAAACCCAATGACAGCACAGCAGAAGAAATGTCAGAAAGGGAATTCAGAATGTACATAATTAAAACAATCAGAGAAAGAAAAGAGGAGATGAAAGAGCAAATGCAGGCATTGAAGGAGGAGATGAAAGAGCAAATGCAGGCATTAAATGATCGCACCAATCAACAGTTAAAAGACCAAATATGGGAAGCAAGAGATCATTTCAATAAAGAGTTAGAGATACTGAAAAAAAAAAACAAACTGAAATACTTGAAATGAAGGAACAATAAACCAAGTTAAAAACTCCACAGAAACATAACCAATAGGATAGAACACCTGGAAGACAGAACCTTAGACATTGAAGACAAATTATTTAATCTTGAAAACAAAGGTTGGCCAAACAGAGAAGATGGTAAGAAATCATGAACAGAATCTACAAGAATTATGGGATATCATGAAAAGGCCAAATTTAAGAATTATTGGGATTGAGGAAGGCTTAGAGAAACAAACCAAAGGAATGAACAATCGATTCAATGAAATAATATCAGAAAATTTCCCAAATCTGAAGAGTGAAATGGAAAACCAAGTACAAGAGGCTTATAGACTCCAAATATACAAAATTACAACAGACCCACATCAAGGCACATTATTATGAAAACACCTAACATACAAAACAAAGACAGAATTTTAAAGGCCACGAGAGAAAAGAATCAAATTACATTCAGGGGGAAACCAATAAGAATATCAGCAGATTTTTCAACCCAGACCCTAAAAGCTAGAAGGGCCTGGAACAACATTTACCAAGCCCTGAAAGAAAATGGATGCCAACCAAGAATCTTATACCCAGCAAAACTTACCTTCAAATTTGATGATGAAATAAAATCCTTCCATGATAAACAAAAGCTAAAGGAATTTACAAAAGAAAACCAGCATTACAGAACATTCTCAGCAAAATATTCCATGAGGAAGAGATGAAAAACAACAATGCAAATCAGCAACAGGAGGCACTAGCCTAAAGGAATAGCCAATAAAGGAGAAACCAAATCATGTCAAAAAACAAATATGAGTCAAATGACTGGGAATACAAATCATATCACAATAATAACCCTGAATGTTAATGGCCTGAACTCATCAATCAAAAGACATAGACTGGCAGATTGGAATAAAAAGAAAAATCCAACAATATGCTGCCTGCAAGAGACTCATCTCATAGAAAGAGATACCCATGGACTAAAGGTGAAAGGATGGGGAAAAACATACCATGCACACAGACACAGCAAAAAAGCAGGAGTATCCATTCTCATTTCAGATAATGTGGACTTCAAGCCAAAACTAGTCAGAAGGGATAAAGAAGGACATTTCATATGCTTAAGGGAAGCATAAATCAGCAAGACATAACAATTATAAATATCTATGCCCCGAACATTGGCTCATCCATGTACGTCAAACAAATCCTTCTCAAGTCCAGAAATCAAATTGACCACAACACAATAATACTACGCGATTTTAACACACCTCTCTCACCACTGGATAGATCGTCCAAACAAAAATTGAATAAAGAAACCATAGATCTCAATAACACAATCAACAATTTAGACTTAATGGACATATATAGAATATACCATCCAACAAAGAACGAATACACTTTCTTCTCAGCAGCACATGGATCCTTCTCTAAAATAGACCATATTTTATGCCACAAAGCTACTGGTTAGCAAATACAAGAAGATAGAGATACTACCTTGTACTCTATCAGATCATAATGGATTGAAATTAGAAGTAAAGGACAAAATAAAAAACAGAAACTTCTCCAATACCTGGAGATTAAATAATACACTATTATATGATGAATGGACAACAGAAGACATCAGGAGGGAAATTAAAATATTCTTAGAAGTAAACGAGAACAAAGACACATCATATCAAAATCTCTGGGACACTATCAAAGCAGTACTTAGAGGAAGATTTATTTCATGGGGCGCATTCAAAAAAAGAAGTAGAAATCAACAAATAAACGACTTAACACTACAGCTCAAAGCCCTAGAAAAAGAAGAGCAGACCAATACCAAAAGTAGTAGAAGACAGGAAATAGTTAAAATCAGAGCCGAAATCAACAAAATTGAAACAAAAGAAACAATTGGAAAAATTAACAAAATAAACAGTTGGTTCTTTGAAAAAATAAACAAAATTGATAAACCCTTAGCCACACTAACAAAGAGAAAGAGGGAGAAATCTCAATTACGAAAATGCGGAATGATCAAGGAAACATCACAACAGACACGAGCTGAAATACAAAACATAATTGGAAGCTATTTTGAAAATCTATACTCCAACAAAACAGAAAACCTCAAAGACATCAACAAATTTCTAGAGACATATGAATTACCTAAACTGAACGAGGAGGATATACACAACTTAAATAAACCAATTTCAAGCCATGAAATAGAAGAGGTCATCAAAAGCCTACCAACAAAGAAAAGTCCGGGACCAGATGGGTTCTCAGCCGAGTTCTACAAAATCTTTAAACAAGAGCTCATTCCAATACTCCTCAAAGTATTCCATGAAATAAAAGAGGAGGGAACCCTCCCAAACTCATTTTATGAAGCCAATATTACCCTGATACCTAAACCAGACAGAGACACATCGAGGAAAGAAAATTTCAGACCAATATCCTTAATGAACATCGACGCAAAAATTCTCAACAAATTTTAGAAAATCACATAAATATATATTAAAATGATAGTGCACCACATCAAGTGGGTTTTATCCCAGGGAAGCAAGGTTGGTTCAACATTGGGAATCAATAAATATCATTCACCATATCAACAGACTTAAAGTTAAGAATCACATGATTATTTCAATAGATGCAGAAAAAGCATTCAATAAAATACAGCATCCCTTCATGTTCAAAACACTAGAAAAAATTGGGGTAGTGGGAAACATTCCTTAACATTATAAAGGCCATCTACGCTAAGCCCATGGCTAATATCATTCTAAATGGTGAAAAACTGAAAGTGTTCCCCCTAAAACTGGAACAAGGCAGGGATGCCCTCTTTCACCACTTCTATTCAACATTGTCCTTGAGACTCTAGCCAGAGCAATTAGACAAACCAAAGAAATTAAAGGGATACGAAATGGAAAAGAAGAACACAAACTATCCCTATTCGCTGATGACATGATTATATATTAGAGGTACCTGGAAATTCCACCAGAAAACTTTTAGAACTCATAAGTGAATTCAGTAAAGTAGCAGGTTACAAGATCAATGCTCATAAACCCAATGCATTTTTATACATAAGTGATGAATCTTCAGAAAGAGAAATTAGGAAAACTACCCTATTCACAATAGCATTGAAAAAAATAAAATACTTGGGAATCAATCTCACAAGAGAGGTGAAAGATCTCTACAATAAGAACTACAGAACACTAAAGAAAGAATTAAAGAAAACCTTGGAAGATCGAAAGATCTCCCATGTTCCTGGATAGGCAGAATTAATATTGTCAAAATGGCCATACTACCTAAAGTGCTATACAGATTCAATGCAATTCCAATTAAAATCCCAATGATGTACCTTGCAGAAATAGAGCAAGCAATATGAAATTCATCTGGAAGAATATAAAACCTAGAATAGCTAAAGCAATCCTAAGTAGCAAGAACAAAGCAGGGAGGTATTGCAATACCAGATCTTCAACTCTACTACAAAGCAATAGTAACAAAAACGGCATGGTATTGGTACCAAAATAGACAGGTAGATCAATGGTACAGAATAGAGGACATGGACACAAACCCAAATAAATACAATTTCTCATACTAGACAAAGGGGCCAAAAATATGCAATGGAGAAAAGATAGCCTCTTCAACAAATGGTGCTGGGAAAACTGGAAAACCATATGCAACAGAATGAAATTAAACCCCTATCTCTCACCCTACACAAAACTCAACTCAAAATGGATCAAGGATCTCAGAATCAGACCAGAGACCCTGCATCTTATAGAAGAAAAAGTAGGTCCAAATCTTCAACTTGTTGGCTTAGGATCAGACTTCCTTAACAGGACTCCCATAGCACAAGAAATAAAAGCAAGAATCAACAACTGGGATAGATTCAAACTAAAAAGCTTTCTCTCAGCAAAGGAAACTATCATAAATGTGAAGAGAGAGCCTACAGAGTGGGAGAATATCTTTGCCAACCATACTTCCGATACAGCGCTAATTTCCAGAATCTATAGAGAACTCAAAAAACTCTACACCAAGGATACAAATAATCCAATCAACAAATGGGCTAAGGAAATGAACAGACACTTCACAGAAGAAGAAGATGTACAAGCAATCAACAGGTATATGAAAAAATGTTCAACATCCCTAGTAATAAGGGAAATGCAAATCAAAACTACCCTAAGATTTCATCTCACCCCAATTAGAAAGGCGATTATGAAGAACACAGGCAACAATAGGTGTTGGCGAGGATGTGGGGAAAAAGGAACACTCATACATTGCTGGTGGGGTTGCAAAGTAGTGCAGCCACTCTGGAAAGCAGTATGGAGATTCCTCAGAAAGCTTGGAATAGGAACACCATTTGACCCAGCTATCCCACTCCTTGGCCTATACCCAAAGGACTTAAAATCAGCATACTACAGAGATACAGCCACATCAATGTTCATATCTGCTCAATTCACCAGAGCCAGATTGTGGAACCAACCTAGATGCCCTTCAGTTGATGAATGGATAAAGAAACTGTGGCATATATATACAATGGAATATTACTCCGCAATGAAGAATGATACAATTATGGCATTTGCAGGTAAATGGATGAAATTGGAGAATATGATGCTAAGTGAGGTAAGTCAATCTCAAAAAACTAAAGGACAAATGATCTCGCTGATAAGCGGATGAGGACATATAATGGGGGGTGGGAGGGTTTAGCATTAGGGTTAGGGTTAGGTTTAGGGTTAGGGATAAGGAGTGTGGTAAGAATGAAGGAAAGAAGGACTGTATAGAGGGAAAAGAGGGGTGGGAAGGGTGGGGGGAAGGGAAAAAATAGTGAATCAAACATCATAGCCCTATGTAAACGTATGATTACACAAATGGTATGCATTGACTCCATGTACAAATAGAGAAACAACATGTATCCCATTTGTATACAATAATAATAAAAATTAAAAAAAAGAAGTAATCTAATTCAGAGGATCAGGGAACAAAGAATTTTTCACCAACTGCAGCTTTGAATGTATAAAAAGAAAGGAATTCAGGAATCTGAACCTGAGGTTACCTCATTTTTCCCTAAACCAGATGATGTTGAAAGTTTGATGATTACCCCCTTCTTGCCTATTGTAGCATTTGGACGACTATTACCAAAATTAACTCCACAAAATTTTGAGCTGCCCTGGTTGGATGAGCATAGCCGATGCAGGTTTGGGATCCAGGAGAAGCAAACACCTCACTGGACGTGTAGGAAATAGCTGTGCAGACAAGAACCTTCTGTCTTCAGAGAGTTCTAGCATGCCACTCCCAGAGAGTGGCAGAGACCTGTATATGTGGCCTATGTCCTATGCATGTTATCCCTCTTTGATAATGCCCTTCCATATGCCCTTGGTTTTAGTTTTGTTTTCATCAGTTTGATTTCATAAAAACTCTTTTTCATTGGGCTAATTGTCAATTATGGAGGGTGATGGGATTTCTTTTCCCTTTTTGGGGAAATGAGTTCTCAAGCTAAATCTGTAGGATGGGTCTGCTTCTGCACATTTGCCCATGTTAAAGGGGTACAAGGACTGTCTTCATTAGACAGGTGTGAGATGAAGCAACCCCTGGAGCTAACTGCCTGGCACTCTTCTTTTCCTCGTATACTCTGTAAAGCTTGGGTGTAGTGGGTTTTACCCTAAAATAAAACACAAACCTCACCGTGAGCTTTAGGACCAGATGAGGAATAACAAGTGAAGTGATGAAGCCAAGTCATCTTCACAGAATAGGAAAAAAAATGGGAGATTTGGTAGGTAAATATCTGAAAAGACAGTTGTTCTCTTAAAACTGTTCTGTGATATAGCCATGTGGGAAGGGATATGTGACTGTGATTATTTTCTTAATTCATGGGTAACTGAAGTTCTTCCCCCACCCCTTGAAAAACAAAAATCTTTGGAAAAGAAAAAAAAAAAAGAAGTAATCTAGTCCAGGAGCTGTGGGGAACACCTGTAATCTTAGGATCATGAGTTCAAAGCCAGCCTCAGCAACTTATAGAGGTCCTTAGCAATTTAGTTAGACTCTGTCTCTAAATAAATGTATTAAAAAAGGATGGACATATGGTTCAGTGGTTAAGCACCCTTGGGTTCAATCTCTGGTACCAAAAAAAAAAAAAAAAAAGAAAGAAAAAAAGAAATAATCTAAAAATTGCCTGATAATATATAAAAGCATGCTTCCTGTAAGTAAAAGTTGGTGACTAAATATATATCTACCAAAGGAAATCTGGTTTTAAAATTAAGAACCTTACAAATGAAATACCAAACAATAACAATAATATGTGGCTAAATATTTAATGGCATGATACATTTAAAAATGAGAATGCAAACCTGTATTAAGTTATGGTTCCACTTTGTAACATATATTTATGCATAGAAAAATAATGAGCTATATAAGACTGTGTAGTTTGGAAATTTTAGCATTTTATCTTTTTAAGATGGAATTACTGGTAAATTTGCTTTTATTTTAACCATTCCATGTGGTATGATATTCTATAATGATCATCTGTTTGTATGTATGTATCAGAACTTTATAATATGTATTACTTACATGTAATAATTTACATAACAATTTTATATATGATGAGCACTTACATTTTTTAAAAAATCTTTAAATGTATGTGTAATAACATATGATGCCCGTCCTTTGACACAATCTCTGTCTGTGGTCTGGCCAGTTCTCAAAACAATGGGATTTTAACTTCCATTGTCTAGATGTGTAATTGTATTAAGGAAGATAATAGCTAAAATGCTACTCCATTTCCTAGGAGATATGATAATATAGCTACATAATGGGTTGTCACTAATATAAAAACCATGTATATTTTTTCAAATAAACTCCTGGAAAGTTTTGTTTATACTGCCCTGTGCTTCTGCAATTTTGTTTTTCAGATGTAAATACAGAATCCCACGTACTTCTGTTTCCTGCTCAGACTCATAATCCTTAAATGTGGTGCATCTGTAAGAATGCTTTCATAGCGGTGTTCTGCCATCCTGCATTTTTCACTTTCACATCATTCATGAATTTTCAAAGCACGCCTTCCATTGTTTCACTCTGATATGATAGGTGTTTTTTAATTGCATTGTTTGAATTTCTTAGAAAATAGTCTCAAGATTCGTTTCTTCCACAGTAGAAAATAATTTGAGTATATTATCTTAATCCTATTGATTTACAATGTAACTTTCATAAGCTGCATTTCATTTTTTAAAACATCATAAATCTTCACATAGCATTATTCTATGATTTAATATAATCAACAATTTTTGAAAATCATTTGAAAAAAAAAACTAGTATTTAGTGCTCATAACAGAAAGGCATAATCTAAATCTACTAGAATCAGGAGTATTTCAATTTCTTCAATATCACCCTGATACTAAAACCAGATAAAGACACATCAAGGAGAGAAATCTTCAGACCAACATCCCTGATGAACATAGACACAAAAATTCTCAATAAAATTCTGGCAAACTGCATGCCAAAACATATGAAAAAGATAGTGTACCATGATCAAGTTGGGTTCAGCCCAGGGAGGCAAGGTTGGTTCAACATAGGGAAACCAATAAATGTAATACATCACATCAACAGACTTAAAGACAAGAATCATACAATAATCTCCACAGACTCCAAAAAAACATTTGATAAAATACAGCACCCCTTCATGTTCAAAACACTAGAAAAGGACTGGGGATATAGCTCAGTTGGTAGAGTGCTTGCTTCGTAAGCACAAGACCCTGGGTTCAATCCCCAGCATCGCAAAAAAAAAAAAAAAAACAAACAAACAAACAAACAAACAAAAAAAACCACTAGAAAAACTAGGAATATAGGAACATTCCTCAACCTTTTAAAAGCTATCTATACTAAACCCAACATCATCCTAATTGGAGAAAATTCAAAAGCATTCCTTCTAAAAACTGGAACAAGACAAGGATTCCCTATTTCACCACTTTTATACAACATCATCCTGGAAACTCTAGCCAAAGCGATTAGACAGACCAAAGAAATTAAAGGAATATGAATAGGAAAAGAGGAACTCGACTATCACTATTTGCTGATGACATGATTCTATATTTAGAGGATCCAAAAAATTCCACCAGAAAACTTCTAGAACTCATAAATGAATTCAGCCAAGAGGCAGGATATAAAATCAATACCCATAAATCAAACACATTCCTATACATCAGTGATTAATCCACCGAAGGAGAGGTTTGGAAAACTACCCCATTCACATAGCCTCAAAAAAAAAAAAATACTTGGGACTCAATCTAGCAAAAGAGGTGAAAGACCTCTACAATGAGAACTACAGAACATTAAAGAAAGAAATTAAAAAAGACCTTAGAAGATGAAAGATCTCCTTTGCTTTTGGATAGGCAGAGTTAATATTATCAAAATGGCCATACTACCAAAAGCATTGTACAGATTTAATGCAATTCCTGTTAAAATTCCAATGACATTCTTCAAAAAGAATTAGAAAAGTCATCATGAAATTCATTTGAAAAAATAAGAGATTTGGAATAGTCAAAGCAATTCTTAGCAAGAAGAATGAAGCAGGAGGTATCACAATACTAGACCTTGAACTATGCTACAGATCCATAGTAACAAAAACAGCATGGTATTGGTATCAAAAGAAACACATAGACCAATGGTACAGAATAAAAGACACAGAGAGAAACCTACATAAATACAGTCAGGTCATACTAGACAAAGGCACCAATAATATATATTGGAGAAAAGATAGCCTACTCAACAAATGGTGCTGGGAAAACTGGAAATCCATATGTAGCAAAATGAAATTAAACCCCTGTCTCCCCCCGACCCTGCACAAAACTCAACTCAAAATGGATCGAGACTTAGGCAACAGAACAGAGACCCTGTGCCTAATACAAGAAAAAGCATGCCTAAGTCTCCACCAGCTCAACTCAGGAACTAACTTCCTTAACAAGACTCCTAAAGCACAAGAAGTAAAATCAAGAATCAATAAGGGGGATGGATTCAAACTAAACTGGGATTTTGCTTCTTCTCAGCAAAGGAAACAATCAATAACGTGAAGGAAGAGCCTACAGAATGGGAGAAAATCTTTAATACGTGTCCCTCAGATAGAGCATTAATCCCCAGGATATATAAAGAGCTCAAAAATCTTAGCACCAGAAAAACAAATAACCCAATCAATAAATAGGCTAAAGATCTGAACAAACACTTTTACAGAAGAAGTACAATCAATCAACAAATACATGAAAAGTGTTCAACATCTCTAGCAATTAGAGAAATGCAAATCAAAAATACACTGAGGTCCCATCTCAACCTAGTCAGAATGCCAATTATCAAGAATACCAGCAACAATAAATGTTGTCAAGAACATGGGGAAAAGGGTGCACTCATACATTGCTGGCGGGACTGCAAATTGGTGCAACCACTATGGAAAGCAGTATGGAAATTCCTTAGAAAAGATGAAAAGGAACCACCATTTGACCCAGCTACCCTACTCCTCAGTTTATACCTAAAGGATTAAAATCAGCGACCTCAGTGATGCAGCCACATCAATGTTTATAGCAGCTCAACTCACAATAGTTAAACTATGAAACCAGCCTATTTTCTGCCGATGCTATAAACAACACTGTATTACCACACGGAGCCTGTGGAGCTTTACCGTGTGTGGTCTTTGATTTTGAGGGCCTGTCATAACTCACTGATAGAAGTTTCCAGTGATGTCTCTGTTCTCATCTTTGAGTTGGCCAGAATCTGCATAGTTCATTTTTCTTCTAGATGATTCTGTCCATTCTTATCTGAATACCTGACATCAGCACTTGCTCCCTTTTGCCCCTCCTGAGTAACGGAGAGGGGGACTAAACCGGACCTGCGATCCCTCACTCTGCTCCGCAGTGGCATTAGTGGCTCCTGGTGGCGATCGGGCTGCCCAGACCTTCTACCACAGGAGGCCCAGGCGGGTCCAGAGCGCTGGCTCTGCCCCTCCCCCAGTGCTCAGGTCTCCTCCTGTCTATAAGTGTAGCAACCTATAATTTCTTTATGTACAAACTTTCTTCTCCATTCTTCTACTTTTGTTGAAGTGTAATACGTTATCGTTTTTCCATATTCACCCTGCTGTGGAATATCACCCCAGAATTTATTTCTTCTATCTATAACTTAATATCCATTTACTAACCTTTCTTCATTCCACTCTCCAGTTTCTGGTAACCACTATTCTACTCCCAACTTCTATGAAATCAACTTTTTATATTCCATATGTGAGTAAGATCATGGGATATTTGTCTATGTGTACCTGACTTATATCAATTAATATCACATCTTCTAGTTCCATGCATGTTGCTGCAAATCACAGGATTTCATTAATTTTATGGCTGCATAGTATTCCATTGTATATATGTACCACATTTTTCTTTGTTCTTTCTTCAGACACTTATGTTGATTCTCTACTTGGCTATTGTGAAGAGTGCTGTGATAAACACAGGAATGTACATGTCTCTTTTACATACTGATATCATTTTCTTTCAAAATATCTCCAGTAGTGGGATTGATGAATCATATGCAATTTTATTTTTAAACTTTTTAAGGAATCTCCATGCTGTTTTCCATATGATTGTACTAAATTACATTCCCACCAACAGTATTCAAGTGTTCCTTTTTCTCCACATCCTTTTCAGCACTTGTTATATTTAGTATTTTTAATAGCATTCATTTGTGTTGGAATGAGGTGATATCTCATTTTGGCTTTGCTTTGTTTCCCTGATGATTAGTATTGTTGAGCATTTTTTCATGTACCTGTTGTCATTTATATCTTGTATGGGAAAATGTATATTAAAATCCATTGCCCATTTAGAAATTGTTTTTTTATTATTTTTTGAGGTGTGAAAGGTTTATTTTGTGATTAATCATTTCATAGTGAGCTAGGACTAGAACAACAATTAGTATTGTAGCTACATTTCCAAATTAAAGAATCTTACGAGATTCTAATGTTCTAAATGTCGTTCTAGGTTTCCTCTAGGGAAGATTATTGAAAATTCCTTTGTATTTTTCTCTTTTAAAATAACTTAAAAGATACTGAGATAATGCTCTCATTTTTAGTAAATTAGCCACAATACTGTATTTTACTAATTCATTTAAGTAGTAGAATATATAGGCTGTTGCTAAACTGGACAAATTTAGATAATTATAATTTTGGAACTTGACCTGTTTTTTAAAACAATATCTAGACAACTGTAGTCAAGGGGAGGTTTGATAAAGAATTATCTTTGTTTTTGTTTTTAACTTCATGCTGTGAATGTGTAAACATGTCAAAACAAACTTCCTCAATTGTTTAAAAAAAACTTAAAAAATTCAAACTGATATACAAATTGTAGATATTTACAGGACACAGTGTGGTAATTCTGTACGTGTATACAATAATCAAATTAAGGTGATTGATATTTATGTTTCCTTAAATGTTTATCATTTCTTTGTGTCAAGAGTCTTCTAACTTCTTTGTTTTAGTTCTTTATAAACATGAACTACATTGTTCTAAACTACGGTTCCTCTACTGTGCCAAAGAGCACTCAAAACCATTCCTCCCACTTCACTGTATTTTGGAATCTGTTATCCAGCTACTTCTACCCTTTTCCCTATCTGTCCTAGCCTCCAGTGACCACTATTTTATTTTCTACTTTCATGAACTCAAAATTTTAGCTTCTAACTATGTGTGAGATCATGTGGCATTTGTTTTGTTGTTTTATTTTACCTACTTCTCATAATTCCCTTCAGTTCCAATAATGTTGCTGCAAATGACAAGATTTTATTCTTTTTGCCTGTGTGTGTGTGTGTGTACTTAGAGATGAATTTGGTTTGTTCTTGCTTTTCTAGTTCCTTGAGTTGCATCACTATGTTGCTTGTTTGAAATCCTTTTTTAATATGGGCACTTATTGTTATAAAATTCCCTCTTGTTAATACTACTTTTGTTGTATCTTATACATTTTAGTATGTTGTGTTTCCATGTTCTTTTATTTTGAGAGGTTTTTAGATTTCCTTTTAGATCTCTTTGATGACTCAGGTACCTTCTGTATTTGTCTTCCATAATCATATCAGTGACCTAAATTTATTGTGGGCCATGCTATGCTATGTTGTATTCCAGAAACATCAATTATTGAAGGTCTTCAATTGTGTCAGAGATTACAGGTTTTTGTGTTCAAGAGTGCACTTGTTTCCTCAAAATGCGATATCATATATTCACATCAAAACACACCAAGATTTCATCACTCCTGTTTGAGAAATATGGAGAAGCAAAGGAATTCCAACTTTACATTGTAGGTGGTGACTGAGAACAGTCTCATTATCAGGTTTGCATTGCAGAAAATCTCTCCTAGTACCTTTGTGAGGAGACTTCATGCCCAGAGATCAATTAGGAGCTGAGAAATGACAGATACTGGACTAAGGAAATGATACTGAAAAGAGAGAGGAAGGACAAACATGTGTAATATTAAAAAGAATACACAGGGAAGAGGATTGTAGCTCAGTGGTAGAGTGCTTACCTCTCATGTGTGAGGCACTAGGTTCAATCCTCAGCACCACATAAAAACTAATAAATAAAACAAAGGTATTGTGTCTATCTACAACTAAAAATATATTTAAAAAAAAGAATATACAGATTCCAGCTGATGGGAACAGAATCTAGGCACCTCTCTGAATTCTAGCTTGAAAAGACTGAAGGCATCACCAAGCTAGGGGAAAGAAGCCAGGTTTCTAAGGGAAGATGGCAAGTTTAATGAAAGTTAAACATGGAATTTCTTATTCAAATTACATGGTACAGAGTTCAAGAAAAAGTCAGGATTGGTGTTAGAAGTTTGGGAGGCTAGTTCAGAGGCACACAATGCTTAGCATGAAACTTAAATCTATTACAGCAAGAATTACAAATAAGGAATCCATAAAAATCTGACCACAGTTTGAAAGAGTCTGATCTTTTTGCTGAAGTTCAGTGGCAAATCCATGCAGAGGACTGGATAAAGATTTATCAGAAATCTTTTTTTTTTATTGTAAACAAATGGGATACTTGAATGTTGTCTTCCAGTCTTTTACTAACAGTCTCTTGTTGCCATTATAAGGATTGCCACAGGTCACCTGGGATCTGATGGATGGCAGGCCAGTTTCTTAATGACTTGAGTAACTAACACGTGAATAATAATGTGTGCATATGGTACCTGCTGCCACTCATCTGGTAATGCAGAGAAAATAGTGAGATATTATCTTTGAATTGTAGGTGGTGACTGAGAACAGTCACACTATTTCCAAATGGTATATCTACTTTTAAAAATAATTGTATATAATAAATCTTATCTCATGGAAAGTTTAATGTATTTCTTCATTATATCTTTATATCTCTTCATTTACAGACAGTTTTATAATACAGTTTGTTATAATTTTTGCATTTTGATTTTTCATAGTTATGAACATAGTTCACATGAAACAGATTTTTTTTCATTTTATTCACTTATTCATGAACCAGTACTCCTCTTTTTAGCTCCCAAATGGTCAATCTATTTGTAATCATTTAATAGTCACATACTTTGCAATATACAAATAATGGATATTGTTTAGGAAATAATTGGGGTAGAAAATTGTCATAAATATTGAGTACTATACAAATTTATATCATCTGGTCTCAAAACATTTCATTGGGAAATAACAACTATTATGGCTTATTGAGTTGTGTCTCCATGATTTTACCCCACTTTTGTTTTCTATTTCCAATTCTAGCTAAATTTAAAAACCTTAGTACTACCTAAATCTGTGAGTGAACAAATTCAGATGTTAAAAGTCTCTAATTATTAGACCTGGGTAGGTAATTATCTTCATTTTGTTTGTTCCTCTAGGTGAGAGAATCACAGGGCATGAATATAGTTAAATATGTGTATTAAAAGATATATGTGTTTGAGAGTCATTGTCAAATAGAAGAATGTCCAACACTATGAATGGGGAATATGCCTAGTGTGTGAGGTTTCAGCAATCACTGTCCCCAAGATCTTCAAAGACAGACAGTATTTCCAGTTATAAACTTAACATTCCAAGGCAGAATTCACTCCTCAGTGTTTTCAGAGTCCTTACAGCAAGGTTTCCCTAGAAAGGACTGACCATATGGAAATAAAGTCCTTAAGGATACAGTTCACAATACATATTTAAAACACTCATTAAATTGGAAAAGATTTTTGAACTCTTTTAATTAAAAAGTTACTTTCCAAGGATTGCCAATATGAACCCAGAGGTCTTTGTGTAAAAAACCTCTTCCTAAAGCTTGTTAAAGCCTTAAAATAGAGTCTCCTCATTGCCACTTTCATCTCCTTATTTCTAAAGGTATAGATGATAGGATTCATAAAAGGAGTGATAAGAACATCAAATATGGCTAAAAATTTATCTATGGGTAAGGCAGGGAAGGGCCACACATAGACAATGATGCAAGGACCGAAGAAAAAGACCACCACAGTGACGTGAGCTGAGAGAGTGGAGAGGACCCTGGCTGAACCACCCCAAGCGTGTTTACGAACCGTAACCAGGATAAAGACGTAAGACACGATCAGGATGAAGAAGGTGCCCGTGGAGATGAACCCACTGTTGGCAACGACCAGAAACTCCAGTCTGTAAGTGTCTGCACACGCGAGTTTGATGAACCGAGGAAAATCACAGTAGAAGCTATCCATTTTGTTGGTTCCACAAAAGGGCAAGTTTACAACAAAAGCCAGCTGGACCAGAGAGTGGATGAGTCCAACGGTCCAGGCCACAGCCAGAAGAGAAGTGCACGTTCTCAGGCTCATGCTGGTCAGGTAGTGGAGGGGCTTGCAGATGGCCACGTAGCGGTCGTAGGCCATGACGGTCAGCAGCACCATCTCTGTCCCTCCCACGGTGTGAATGAAGAACATCTGTGTGATGCAGCCTTTCAAGGAGATGGCTCTGTGCTTTCTGAAGAGGTCGTAAATCATCTTTGGAGTGGCGATGCTGGACACGCCTGTATCGATGAAGGAGAGATTGGCCAGCAAGAAGTACATTGGGGAGTGTAGGTGACGGTCTGAGATGATCGTGAGCACAATGAGAAGGTTTCCCAGCATACTTGCTACATAAAATGTCGTGAAGAACAGAAAAAGGAGAATCTGAATTTCCCAAGAACTGGTGAGTCCCAGCAACACAAATTCAGACACCACTGAGTGATTTCCTCCATCCATCAACTTCAAGTGCAAGGATGACCCTGCAGTTACTGTTACCTGAGGAGCACACGAGGAGGGGGAAAGTCTTCAAGTGGAAAAGGACATCCTGGCTATGGAGTAATGTCCCAGATGTCAAAAACTGAAGGTCACCTTGCCCTTGTACAGTGAAGAGTTTATACTGTGCTCAGATCACAGAGAACTAACCCCAGAAACTTTTCCCATGTCTTGGTCTTGGGTCATTTAAACATGTAGCCTCAGATTTAGCTTGGTCTCTAGTGTATCATCGGGAAGGTAGAATGTGAACAAGTTACTTAAGAATTTAAGAAGGCTATCAGGGAATGAACAGACTTATACTTCCTGATTTCCACATGGAAATAATGCCACAAAATTGAAACCTGTTGAAAAGGAGAAAATTGTTTATTTATTCATTTATTTCATAATAGGTGGGTACCTTACAACATTCTGGAGTTCTGTTTTTCCTGAACTATTTTAGGTTTTCTAGGTTTGCAATCATATCATCAACAAAAAAAATAGCTTTCTGATTTTTGATTTTTGCTGCTTTAAGACCATATGCATCTCATTACCCTCTTACTAACATGGAAGTCCTGTGTACTTCTGTTCTTTTTTCATTACATATTTTCTTCTTATTATTTTAAAATAAGAGACCAACTAGTGCACATAGCAGTATGACCTATTTCTTTCCTAGCTTTCCACCACGTCAACCAAATTGAGAACTTCAGAATACTTGTCTTTCCCTCCTTCTTACCTCCTCTCCTCAGTTCAAATAAAAAAAAAATTTAAAAAAAAATCTTTCTGGAACTACTCTTGGTTTTGCACTTCATGCCTCTTGAATCTATCCTTCCTGTTTGAACATTTTCTGTCTCATTATCTTAAGGATATGTGCTTTAAGATATCCCTTGCTTCTTAATTTCCAGACTTGGCTTGAATTTCAGTGATAATCATGTTTTTTTTTTTTAAAGTCTATTTCTGAATTGTTGAGCTCCAGAGAGTCTAGTCTATCTTTCACTTGAGTCTCCTTACATACTATTGTTGTGTTTTATCAAAATTAGTATCTGCTTCTTGCAGCAGTCCTGTATTATGATCAGCCTAATACTATGTGTATTTACTCTGTTCTTCATGCATATAAAGGATTTCACAAGAATTTTGGAAGTCATCCAAATCAACTGTCTGATTTCAAGATTTATTCAGTATATACGATTGGGTAATTTTCACTCTTATCTCTCCAATTTAACACAGTGTAGACTTCTTGTTAAATGTTTTTGGAATAACTTGAGTTCTACAATAGAAAAGTACCTGCACATCTGTGAAATTCATAAAGATCATGGTATTAGTGTTGGAAGCAAACTATAGCTCCAATAACAATATTCTTATTTATTGCTTTGTGATGAAATGTTCAAAGAAAAATTATCTTAAGAATATGATTCTTCTTAAGGAGCCAAACTTATAATTGAACTCGTTTCAAATATTTTCTGTCACAATGAAGTCTGATCTTGAAAGCAAGTGACATCTCTTTGAGATAAAAAGCTAGAATTTAAAACAAAATTTATTCATTTTAATCTTTTGTCTAAATCTAAATTTGGGGCACTATGCAGCTTATGTAAAGTAGTTTGTTAATTTTCTTTCTTACATTCAATGATCTAGAAAGACAAATGTAATGTATTGGTTTAAAATGAAGAATTAGAATCTGAACTGCCGGGTTAACTCCATCACTTACCCTATCAAACCAGTTACTTCATCTCATTATATCTCAATATATGCATCCATTACATTGAAATTAACAATACTTCAGGGCTGTGAGTGTAGCTTGGTGGTAGAGTGTTTGTCTAGCTTGGGTGAAGCCCTGAATTTGATTCCCAATACTACAAGAAACAAACTTGCTGTGAGTAAAGAACTTAAAACAGCCTTTGAGCTGGGCATGGTGACACATGCCCATAATCCCAGTGACTCTGGAGACTGAGGCAGGAAGATCACAAGTTCTAGGCCAGCCTCATCAATTTAGCAAGATCCTCAGCAACTTAGCAAGACCCTGTCTCAAAATGAAATAAAGCTGAGGATTTGACTCAGGTAGAGCACCTTCTGGGTTCAATCTTCAGGGCTGAAAACTCAACCCAGTCCAACCCAACCGCACAAAATGACAATAAAAACAACAGAAAAACAAACAAAACAGTACTTGACATGGTGAGAATGCAATAGATGTTAGATAAAATGATGCATTATATACATGCTTCATTTCACTAAACTCTCCTGGTAGTTCTAGTTCCCAAATTCCTCCTTTTGGCATGTCCTGGTTTTCATCCTTCATAAGAATGTCATTTAAAATCTTGCCTTCTTCCCTTCTCCTAGGGGACTTTCTCTTCAGTTTTTTATACCTTCCCCAAAGGATTTATTCCTGTGTGAAAGGGAATGAGTATATGGAAGGTCTAGTCATATCCCTAACATATTAATGCTGACTGAATCTGCATGAATGTACCATTTCCCCCTAATTCTTTCCTAAACAATATAGTCATATTTACTACAGTGTACTAAGCACTATCACCTAGGTGCTTGTATATTAATCATATTCATGTAAAGTTTTATATGACCACAACAAAACTCAATCTTATCTCTACTGTCTGATACAACATTTCTTTCAGATGTGTTATTATAAGCATCTCACCTATTCTGCTTCTTTTAAATCTCTCATTTGCTTTCCTGAATGGATTACTTAATTCCTGTAATTCAGGATAGTTTACTTTTCCCCATCTAGCATGAATATGACCCAAAAATCACCCTTCTTAAGTAATACTTTAATTATATAACTAGTATCATCAAAAAATGTTTAGAAGTTGAACTACTATAATTTGGCTATATACCATATTTCCAGAGTTATTTCCCTGTATGCTCCTATTTTTAAGAAATACTTATTCAGCATTAATACCATCTGCTCCACTGCCCATCCATGACCTCCTTCTTAATTTCTGACAGTCTGACAGCTTCCTCTATGTTTCTGAAACAGCCTTATGAGAATCAGTAAATACGAGTAGCAAAATCTTCATCCTTATGATCTCTCTGCATCATTTTTGACTGTTCTCTATTTCCTAGTTCCTGAGAAATACTGTAAATGGAGGGATGTGCACAGACTGTCATCTTTCCCCATGGTAATGTCTAATTCTACAGGCTGAAATTAAAGAAGACACCTCTTCAAATAAGAATTCTAACTAGTGTCATTAATATAGGGAAGGACACAAATCATCAATGCCTGGAGGTCAGAGAACAGATCAGGACTGAGTGTACAACTTAACTCTAAATACATGCAGAAGTCTGATTGATAAAGCCTGTTTAGGCAATCTGTTGCCTGTTTCATAAGTGGTTTTATTCACTCCACTTCATACCTTCAGGCATAATTTATTTAGGATGATTATTTAGGACCATTTACTTTTGCTAAATCCAGTAGAGATGGCAACTACTATTATGTACCAGATATTGACATTTTTCTAATATGAAGTAATTCCAAAGGAGTCATCAACTAAATCTTCTGGTCACTGACACAGCCATCTAATTAAAAAACTATTTCCATTTCCCTAATCTTACAATATTCAGAAAAAAATAAAATTTATTTTTAGCAATATAGCATCTCATTCTTAGTACTTTTTAAATGTTAGTAGTCCTTTGATTCTCTTTAGTACCTACACCTCATTTTCTCAATGAATCTTGGTTAAAACATTTTAATAATTGATTATAATCAATTTCCTGAATCTATAGTTTGTGTTTCTGTTAATTCTGATCTTATGTTGGCTTTAGGAAACATTAATAATATAATACAGTGGTAGCATATCTTCTGGAGATCAAGGTAGTGTATCTCAGAATATCATTAGTCCCTGTGATTAGCCCTGGCAGGTAGGAACTCATCTCAATTGAGAATGTTCTTATTCTCCTTCATAATTGCAATGAAGACAATTTTTTAAAAAGTTCTGCCCTATCATAAATGCTGCTTTTTATTTTTTGACTTTAAGACATTTCTTTCAGAATAAAAAGTATTAAAATTTATAAAGTCAGTTTGCTTTGTTCCTAAACATTTATAGACTCCAAAAGTCTTTCATGTCTTTTGTTGCAAAATAATCGATGAGGAATGGTCCATATTTCACACACTAGAAAATAAGGGCTGAAGGAGGAAAAATTAGTTGCCTGATTTTGCATAGCCAAGTGTTAAACTCAAGCCCAATTCTTGCAATTAAAAAAAAAAATTGAAGTGGATAAAAAAAGCATCTGAGGGAAATGTCAAAATTTGTAACAGTTGCTGTCTTCTATTTAAATTTTTTTTCTAATATGCATTTGTACTTCTACAAAGTAGTTGCTACTTTCTACTTTTATAAATTTTCAAAATATGCATACGTATTCCTCTTTAAAGAAAAATACTCAAGAACAAGCTGACTCCAGTTGCCAGGTGTTTTTCATTACACTACTCTAAGTCAATAACAACCTAAAGTCAAAGATACTTCTAAGGTACCTGAGGAAGTGTCTTTTACTATCAGAGTAACTTGATAAAACTTGATAAGATTTCATACTAGGCAAAGTGGGTTTTTGTTATCTACAACACATCTCCTCCTCTACCATCCCTTTTTACAAAGCCATCTACTCCTATTTATTTTCCGCCTTCAGACCTTCCTCTGGCAGTCTAAAGACTCTCCACTGTGTCATTTTCTCACAGATTTGGTCTCCTCTAGATTCCTACCCTCCAGAATCATCCTTTCTAGACTCTTTTCAGATAAACCATTCACATGCTGAGCCAGTTCTACGTGAGGTGTTGGGAGGAAATCAGTGCAGTTGCTTGGACTTATGCAAGTTCAACTCTCATCATATTTAAATTTAGTTATTTATGTTCCTAACTGTGCTGCTTCCTGACTATTCTGGGCTGCCATATCTCTCTCTTACCTAGCCTCCATTGCCCAAAACGAGTTAGCACTTCACTGCTAAAACATTGCCTGTGTTAGATCCTAGCTTCTTGAGGCCATTTCTCATGAGAATTGAGGCTTACTATTCACTGTCAGCTTTGTCTGGTTTACATAAAAAAGAAGATGAAGAAAAAAACAGATGAATCCAAATGATTCACACTCAAATATGAAATGTTCATTCAGTTTGCAAAGACAGGCAGTGAGAACCAGACCTCTCTCTCTCTTACCTGAGTCAGACCAAAGAACCTAACCTATTCTCTGCAGATGGTAGTACAGTTTTGTCAAAAATCTGGGAGAAATTAAAAAAACTAAGAAGAAAAATAGGGATTAGTTGAGCGATGTTGAGAACTAAATAATAGAAATTGGGAGTGTAGACTACACAGAAACTGAAAATAAAATTATGAATTTATCTACCATGAAAAAATTAAAAAGAAATGTAGAGTAGGAAACTAGAAATGAATATGAAAGAGAAAACATGAAAATATCATGTTGTTTTCTCTTTCTGGAATGGTCTTTTCTGGTTGAAATTTTACCCTTCATTCAAGATTCAACTTACTGTCTTCCCAAAAAAAAAAAAAAAAAAAAAAAAATCTTCTCCAATACCTTTAACAAAAGCCATAATTATATCATCTTTATATTCTTCTCTGTGCCTTCTGAAGAAACCATGTGAAACAAACCTGTCAAATAAGAATTAAATTGTGGGTTAAATTAAGAAAGGAGATAACTACTGAGTAATAATTGAAAGTAGATCCACTCTTCAAAAACAGGTTGAATTAATGTCTTGAAATGGTGAAGATTTGATTTACATACATTTTACACAGAGGACTTGAAGTGGGTGTGTTTTTCTAGATTTAGAGGAGGATAATTTCACATTATGACAGATCATAACCTTTTCTAATACAAAGAGCCTACGTTGTTTTCCTCAAGTACAAAATATTCTAATTAGCAACCTTGACTGTTGGTGACCAAATGATAACAGTGAGTCTAGGGAATAGTCAGTCCTCCCTTGATTGGATTCTCCTGGGAAATATACCTCAGAGTCCACACTGTTTTTCATCCAGGGAATAAAAAGGACAAAATAACAGAAGGAAAAAAGGAACTTAGGACACCAAATGAAATGGTGCCTAGAAGGATGGACAGAAATATTTTTGTTTCAAAATAAGTCAATAGAAGTAGCTGGTGAGAAATCCAACACTTTAGAATACTTGAGAAGCAGAGCTGGAAGGAGAAAGGGTACCAATTCTAGAACTAACTAGAGATTTCATGACAAAAACACCATCTTCAATGAGGATCTGGGAAATGAGAAATGAACATAAAGCATTGGCAATTTTGGGTTAAAGATGCTTTGCAGTCCCACAAGGCTCCAAACCCAGAACCTCAGACTACAGAAGTGTTCCATCAGAGAATTTAAAGAGTTTTTGCCTCACATCAGCACCTGATAGTGCTAATTACTGGAGTAGAAGTGGAATTGTCAGGTCATACAATTTTCAAATGAATATAACTTTTCCAGAAAACCTTCCTTGACCATATTGAATAAAGGATCTTATCCTTTTCTCTCACAGTCCTGTGATCTTTCCCTCTGATTCTGTTATTGCCATCATTCTTCAGGGATTTTTGTCTCATGTTAACTCTTACAAAGAGCTACGGCTGATCAACTGGACCACCCCACACACTCTCATAACCTGACCAGTAAAGACAAGAAAGCAGGCTCACTATGCAGAACAGGTAGTTAATACTTAATAGTCATTTAAAAAAATATGTGTCTTTGTTAGAATGGCTATCATCAAAAAGACAAAAAAGAACAAATGCAGATGAGGATGTGGAGAAAAGGGGTTCTTATCCAGTGTCAGTGGGAATGTAAATTAGTACAGTCACTGTACAGAACAGTATGGAGGTTCTTCAAAACACTAAAAATAGATCTACCATATGGTCCAGCAATCCCACTTCTGGGTATAAATCCAAAGTAAATGAAATCAGCATTTAAAAGAGATACCTGAACACAAGTTTACTGCTGCACTATTTACTAAAGCTAAGGTATGGAATCAGCCAAGATGCCCGTCAGTGGATGAATGGATAAAGAAAATTTGATTTCTGTACACAATGGAGTACTATTCAACCATAAAGAAGAATGAAATTCTGTCATTTGCAAGAAAATGGATGTAACTGGAGGACACTATGTTAGGCGAAATAAGTCTGACACAGAAAGACAAACACTGCATGTTTGGTCTCATATGTAGGTACTAAAGACATTTGATTTCAATGTAGAATAGAGGTTGCCAGAGTCTAGGAAGGGTGAAATGGAGGTGGAATAAGAAATAACAAAACATAGTTAGATAACAATAAGTTCTAGTGTTCTGTAGCCCAATAGGGTAACTACATTTCACAATAACCTACTATATATTTTATGAATAACCAGAAGAGAGGCATTTGAAGACTCCAAATGTAAAGTGATGATAAGGAGATGAAAATGTTAATTACCATGATTTGATGGGTATCTATTGTATATTGGTATTGAAATATCACACCATTATACCTTGTAAATATGTATAATTATTTTGTGTTAATCTAAATTAAAAAAATTATTGAAGGAGATGGAAATGTTAATAACCCAGCTCTGATCATTAGACAACATATACAGGTATTGAATTATCACATGGCAACCCATTAATTTGCATAATTGAAATAAAAATTAATTTAAAAATTGACTTTGTTATTGATTTCTGATACAGTTTAGAATAATTTTACAACCAATACCTGTATGAAAATGTTTGGTCATTTATAGATGCAACCTCTACCAATGAGCAGCTGTCATAAGATCTTCAATGAAGTAAGTTTGGTCATTACGTATTTGTAGATAATGTCAAAATTAGCTTTAAAAATCTATATATATGCCAAGCTTGGTATTGCATGCCTGTAATCCTAGTGGCTCTGGAGGCTGAGAAAGGAGAATCACAAGTTCAAAGCCAGCCTCAGCAACTTAGTGGAGGTCCTAAGCAACTTAGTGAGACCCTGTCTCAAAATAAAAAATAAAACTGGCGGGGGATGTAGCTGAGTGGTTAAATGCCCCTGGGTTTAATACCCACCACCTGCTTCTCCCCCCAAATCCAAATTTGTATGCTGTTAACAAGATATATATCTAAAAACGAATATAGACAAAGATGAAACAAATAATACAACAAAAAGAAAATTACCATGGCTATGTTCATAGCAGGCAATAAATAAGTTAAATTGAAAGGCATTAGGAGGAGAGAGTATTACTACATGATAAAAGGTTCGATTTGCCAAGAACATTCTAAATTCACATATAATTCATAATCTCAAAACACATGAAGAAAAACTTGCTCAAAGGTGACATTTATGCAACATTGATGGAATACGACATAACAGAAAACTTCGATACATTTCTTACACTTACATTTGTAAGTCAAGCAGACAAAATAGTAATGTTATGAATTAATTTGAATAATCATGAACAAAATTAATGACTGAACCACAATCATGATATAATTGAGATATACAGAACTCATATACTCAACAAGAGAATACACATTTTTCTCAATCACACATGGAGCAATTACAAAATCTGACCAAGTCAGAGAACAAAGTAGTCTTAACATATATTCAAGGAATTAGCTTCAGGTAGACCTTAGTCTCTGACTACAATATTGAAAAATTAAAGGTTTATTAAAGGGATATAGAATTTTAATTCCCACACATTTGAAGTCCTGGGGATTAAACCAGGGGCCTCACATATTAAGGCAAGCACTCAACCTCTGAGGTTCATCCATAGTCCTTTTAATTCTTTTATTTTGACAAAGGGTCTTACTAAATTGCCTACACTGGCCTTGAACTTGTCATCCTCTGGCATTAGCCTCCTGAGTAACTGAGATTACAAACCTGTGTTACCATGTCCAGTCCACAGGGACGTTTTAGAATTTCTTCATTTGTGTTTCAATGAAGGATTTGTGGTTATTTTTAAATACTTAGAACTCACCTTGTGTAGTATAAAACGAAAATGCACATATGTGAAAATAGGAAACCAAAAAATTAATTATCCCATTTTCCAAGATGAGGAGCTAGAAAAAGAACAGAATAAATTAAAAGAAAGAAGACAGAGAGCAAAATTGAAACCACTCAAAATAAAAGTGAAATAGAGAAGTTCAACAAAGTCAGAAGTTGGGTTTTTGAAAAGACTAATTACTAGGCAATTCTCTGGTTAACTTGATCAAGGAAAATAAAAGTTTATACCCCCACATAATGCATACACACACAAATACACACAGAACAAGAAAGGAATATATATCTACTTGATGAAGCAGAGTTTTTAAAAGAGAAAGTGCTATAAAAATTTTTATGCCAATGAATTTTAAAATTATATGAGAGAAAAAATTCTTTAAAACTAAAATATCTTGAAATTTATTCAAGAAAAAAGTAAACCTAAAATAATCTTATAATTTTAGAGAAATTGAATAACTAGTCTATTTCCCCAAACTCAGGGAGTTGTACTAAAGCAAGTAGTTCCATCAAACTTTGAAGAAATTCTGATTTTATGTAAACTCTTCCTGATAACAAGGGAATATACCCCTAATTTATTCTATGAGACCCCATAACCTTCATACCCAAACCAGTAAAAAGCAGTATAAAAGCCAGGTTCATTGGTACATGTGTGTAATTACAGCTACTTGGGAGGATGAAGCAGGAGGATTGTAAGTTTGTGGCCAGTCTGGGCAATGTAGTAAGACCCTGTCTCAAAAACATAAAATAAAATGGCTGGGGCTAGAGGTCAGGTGGTAGAACTTTTGCCTAGCACATACGAGGCCTTGGGTTTGAATTCCTGGTTCAAAAAAAAAAAAGTGTGAGAAAGAAAAATTATTAGCCAATCTCAGTGATAAACACAGATATAAAAATAAATGTATTTGTAATATATATTAAATATAGTGTCTACAGCAAACTTTAGTAATGTTAAAAAAAGAAAATACAACATGGATGGTGTTTAATACTAGGATTATATGATTGATAAAAATTTAAAATACATTGATGTAATTAATTAAAGAGAAAAATCGATCATCTCATAAATAAAAAGCAAGTGATAAAATTCATCACCTATTAAGATTTAAAAGAAAAAAATTAGCTAATATGATATACAAGGGAATTTCCTTAACCTGAAAAAGATATCTACTAAAAATCTCAGATACACCTGGAGCAATTACAGCAAAGATCATTATAAACACAGTATTTATTAATAGTGAGGAAAATACAAATTAGGATCACAATGAGATACCAGTTTGTATTCACTTGATGGGGAAAATTAATAACTTTCACAATGGAAAAGATTGGCACAAATGAAGATATTTCTGTAAATATAAATTAATGCAACCTGTCTGAAATACAATTTTATACTAATGTTATAAGGCTGAACATACTCATTCCCTGTGTCTTAAAAACTTTTGTTTCTGTATTTTTGTGACTGTGTCCTGAAAGACCCTGAAAACTGCACATCAGGAGACAAACAAGAATGTATACTGTCCCTGCTAGAAAAAACTACCAGGGAAATGTCCACCACAAGAGAATTAATCATTATTCTCTAATAATTGTATTTTCATTGTAGAATTGTATTTTCATAATGGAAAGCTAAATAGAAGTACAAATAAGCAAACTGCAAAGCAACAATATGAACAGATAAGCTCACATGGTGCTTATCTGATACTTTGTAAGTCAAGTATATGTTTTCCATTTAGTAAATATCTAATATTTCATAACAAAAGTAGGGGAGAGTTTTAATGGATCAGTAGGTAACATGTTTTGTTCTTCAGGTTTACTAATATTTAAGCTAATTATATATCCTTTGTTTTCAAAGGTGGGAATAACTAGTGCTCTAATTCACTGTTGGTGACACAAGTTTGAACTGATCCAACTATTATACGGGACACGTTTATAATTTGTGACCAAGTCTCACAAATACCTCTGACCCAGCAGTTTCATTTCTATTAAGTTGTCAGGAGAAAGTAATCAAAGCCATCTATTATAGGAAGTATGTCAAATGTGTTCATAACATGATTGCTCATAACTTAAATTGGAAAATGTCCAGCAATAAAATACTGTCTAAAGCAATCTATATCCAAAAATGGGTTATCATGTAGCCACCAAGAACTACATGTTAGTACATTTATCATCATGAAAAGACTTACATATCATATTATCAATGACCAAGGTTATAGAACCATGTGATCTATTTTGCATAATGTAGTTTTAAATGCAAAAAGGAAGATTTAAGAAGAAATATACCAACATTTTAACAGTTTTATATATATGAATAAAATTATTTTCAGTCATTTTTCTCCCTACAGAATGGGGAGAAATCTTTGTTACCTGCTCCTCAGATAGGGTATTAATATTCAGAATATATAAAGAACTCAAAATAAACCTAGCATCAAAAACAAAACAAAAAACAAATGAACAAAACATAAAACCCAAATAACCCAATTAATTAATGGGCAAAAAAACTAAACAGACACTTCTCAAAAAAGAAATACAAATGGTCAGCAAATATATGAAAAAATGCTCAACATCTCTAGCAATCGGGCAAATGCAAATCAAAACCAGATCGAAACTTCATCTCACTCCAATAAGAATGACAATTATTAAGAATACAAATAATAATAAGTGTTGGTGAGGATGTGGGGTAAAAGATACACTCATACATTGTTGGTAAGACTGCAAATTAGGGCAATAAATCTGGGAGGAAGTATGCAGATTCCTCAAAAAACTAGGAATGGAACCACCATAAGACCCAGTTACCTCACTCCTCATTATACATCCAAAAGATCTAAAATCAAGTGTACTACAGTGATGCCAGTCACATCAATATTTATAAAGCACAATTCAGAATAGTGAAACTATGGAACCAACCTAGGTGCCCTTCAACAGATGAATGGATAAAGCACAATGGAGTACTAATCAGTCATAAAGAATGAAAATAGGTCATTTGCTGGTAAACGGAGGGAACTGGAGAGTATTATGCTAAGTGAAATAAGCTACAGTCAGAAAGTAAAAAGTTGAATGTTTCCTGATTTTCAAAGCTAGTCTAAAATAAGGGAGTGGGAGAAAGAGAAAGAGAGAGAGAGAGAGAGAGAGAGAGGGAGAGAGAGAGAGAGAGAGAGAGAGAGAGAGAGAGAGAGAGAGAGAGAGAAAGAGAGAGAGAAAAGAAGAAGAAGAAGAAGAAGAAGAAGAAGAGGAGGAGGAGGAGGAGGAGGAGGAGGAGGAGGAGGAGAGGAGGAGGGGGATTTTATCAAAATAAAAGAAGGGTCAGGGGGTAGTAGAAGGGGATTGAGGGGGAGTAAGGAGGGATGGGACAAGGGGAGAACAGTAGAATGAATCTGACCTAACTTTCCTATGTACATACGTGAGCATACCACAGTGAATCCCACCATTATATATATCAATAAGATACTAATTAAAATGAAAACAAGTGTAAGTAAATAGCAGTAAGATCAGTAAAATAGAGGAAAGGGAACAGGGGAAGGGAAGAGGGGTAGGGTAAGGACAAGTACTGGGGACTAAACTGGAGCAAATTGTATTCCGTGTATTTATAATTATATCAAAATGAATGCTAATGTTATGTATAGCTAATAGGAACCCTAAACAAACAAACCAGACCTCAATTTCAAACTAACACATGTAGGTCTCTTGTGGGAACTCAGTCAAATTTTTAAATTTGAAGACTCACCCTCTATTCTGGCATATTTTCTTTTTCTTTTTTTTTTTTCTTCACCTTTTTAAAAATTGGTGCATTATATTTGTACATATTGATGGATTTGTTACCACATATTCATATATGCACACAATATAGCAGTTCCCAACACTTCTCCCCCACTCCCTTTCCATAACATCCGTAAGTCCATGAGTTCCCTTTCTGTGGCACTATTGATCAGTCTGTTCAAGTTATCCCTTAATTACAGTAATTTGTTTTGCTTCAGAGACCCATTGTCCATATCTATGACTGTGTTCTTTTTTTACTTTTTGTTCCTCCTGTTTTCCTCTCCTCTTCTCTCCTCCTATTCCCATTCCTCTATTTTATTGATCTTCTATTTTTTAATAGGTGCTTTATAGATATACATAAAGTTGGAATTCACTGTGGGATATTTATACATATACATTGTGTAAGTTTGTCAGATTCATTCTGCATTTCTTCCCTTTCTCATCCCTCCTTCCTTCCCCTCAATCTCTTTCCTTTACTCCACTGATCTTCCCTCTGTCCTTATGAGAGTCAACTCCTCTCCCCCCACCCACCTACTTTGCTTTAGCTTCTACATATGAGAGAAGCTGAGTCTGGCTTATTTCACTTAGCGTGATTCTCCAGTTCCAATCATTTCTGATTGATATGGGACATGCCAGAATATCTCTTCTAAAGTTTCTGCACTTTGCAATGTCTAATGCAGGGAAAGAGGCCCAATTATTTGTGAATTTCTCTGGATTTTGTAGTCAAAGTATACCACTGGGAAAATTTTAAGGCTACAAGTTTTGAGGTGGCTCTAGAGCAGAAAAGGCTTTGTATATTGTGTGAAAGGAAAGATTAACTTGCATGTGCAGTGGGCTCAGACTTCCATGATTTTCTACATAATATACCATACATATTATATTACTATGCAATTATATAATAACCATTCTATGATGTGAAATTTCTTCTGCTCTCATTTTATTTGCTAGCCTTGTTTTCCCAAGGATAAAGAACAACAATAGATGCAGAGAATAAAAGGCTAACTTTTATTTGTCCTAACTCCACTTGCAACACTGTTGTGCCCTACTGTGTGCCTTCATTAAGCTCTTCTCTTGGTACCTAACTTGAATGTGCCATTTCTGATCCTGGCAGGGCCCTGACTACTAAAAGGGTACAAAGTGAAAAGTCAATAGACTTGATTTTTTTGCCTAAAAATCTTATTATGAGCTTCTGTACAGCAAAATGCACATATGCATCCTTAATTCCATAATATATTATTGTATAAAAATGTAGTAGTTATAAATATTCTTTTACTACTTAAATGATACCAAAAATTTAACTCACTGGCTTTTTGGGAGTTGATTGTAGTTTTTATTTATTTATTTTTTGAGTTAATATTTTCCTATTTTTGGAGATTGATTGTAGTGTGAAATTATCAATATTTACAACAAAGTAGCAAAAAGTGCCCCCAATTTTTTTTTATTTCCCTCTTTATCACTAGCATTTTATGATGCATTCTTAAATCCTTTAGTTGCACTGATCAAAAAAAAATTCTCTAGGGAAAAAGTCCCTGAGCCATGAGCTATTGTATTTTTCTGGTGTCACTTGGTCACTGTCTCTTCTGGTATATAAAATAGCTTCACGTCTTTCTATGGCAGGGTATTATGTGGCCCTTTATGTTAGAGAGCAGAGGAAAATCTAAATCCCAGAAGATGCTGTTCTTTTTGTACTGGTAAAATGGATGTATGGAAACAAATTATCAATGGGAAGTGTGGCTTTAGTTTGAGACATGACTCTGTTGTAGGGACTTCTGTGAACATGAGTCAGATCCTAAAGGGTCTGTGTGAGTCCAGCCTAAAGGGAAGTCATATCCAGGAAAAGGAATTGAACAGCACAGGAGAACAGTTGTGAAAAAATTCATGAACATATTGGAAAAGGCTAACTGACTTTGAGCTAGAACTGAACCACATCATACCTGGGAAAGTGTGAAAAATATTAGGAAAATTTAAAAAGGTTTTAAACACTTAAAATATTTTAGACTCTGCATAGGTTGCAATTAATCATTCTGTTGTAAATGATGATTACCGCAATGATCACATCCTCTACCACTTGATAAATAGGCAAAAAATGGCACATGACGACACATGAAAACTAAAACAAACAACCCCCCTCAAGCAAAAACAAAGGTAATATTTTTTTTCCATTGATTTTTCAAAAGAGATGGGTATAGACTGATTATCTTTTGTAAACTAGAAGCAAATTTACTAGGAACTTTTCAAGTTTGCCCAGTGCAAAAGAGTCTCAGAAACACCTGAACAGAAGTAAAATTTGACATGGAGACGATAGACACAAAACTGAATATTTTCCAATGTAACATAATTTTGAAATGTGATGTCAAAAATTTCAAAACAAAATAATTCTTAAAGCTACCAGGTTGATTTTTCCTGGTTTCTTCTCCGGTTTAGAATTAGAGTTTTCATATCAGTTATTTTTTCTTTTGGTTCTGGGGATTGAAAACAGGGGCATTTAATCACCGAGCCACATCCTCAACCCTTTTTTATATTTTCATTTAGAGACAGGGTCTCATAAGTTGCTTAGGGTCTTGCTCAATTGCTGAGGCTGGCTTTGAACTCTCGATCCTCCAGCCCCAACCTCCTGAGCTGCTGGAATTATAGGTGTATGCCACCGTGCCCAACTTTTGTATCAATTTTATCTCTGAATTATAAGAAGAATGGAGAAGAGTTTAAAGAGTGTTGACAAATTGGAATTTTTCTGGGGTTGCAAGTAAGTGAGAAAGAAAATCAAAGAGTAAATGTCAAAAGTATTGTTTGTTTTCTTGCAAAATGAAAGCTATAGGGTGACTTTGTTTATTCATGTATATAAGCACTTATTGGAAAGGATACAGATTATGTATATTTTCCACATTAATAAACAAAAAGTAGAGGTGTTCTTAAACCAGAGGGGAGCTAGAGTTTACTTGGATTTAAAGATGATTTTGTGGCAATTTGAAGAGGAAAAATATAGACGTTTGAACTTAGGGAAACAATGAACTTACAGTATTTCTAGACAAAGGAGGAGGAAGAAGCACCTTGTTTAAATTTGAGAGATGTCTATAGATCCCATTTAACCTGAAAACTCTATATTTAAAACCCTATTACTCATTTTTTCTCTTTATAAGGATTAAATGTCTGGGAATCTGTTTTGGAGGATTACTAAATTCTAAATAGCTCAGGAAAGGGATTAATTACAACACAGGGTAAAGAGGTCTTGTCTTTTACATCACAGTTATTTAATTAATTAAAAATGAATGCAATTAATACACTTAAGAAAATTATTTCGAAGTACAGCCAGTCTATAAGAGAAGATAGTGGTAACCTCTTCCCTTCAGGAGTTTCCCCCTGAATCTATTAGTGACTTCTTTGTGAATAAGTGTCATATCTATGGAAACCTTTGTATGACTTTTCTCTGGATTGTGATTTGGATTCTGACCCTGTGTTAAGTGACTTTAAAACTGTAATGACCCTAGCTTTATGAGTTTTTATATTCCCTGATATTTGGATGGATATAGTCTCATCCATTTGGCACATCCAAATTCCATAGTTACATCTCATTCTGTTTTCTTGGTTCTTACCTAGTTAATGGGATCAGAGATCCAAAGACAAGTAAATTTAACAACTGATGAAGAAACTCTTCTAAGAGCCCCGGAGTACTTAAAAGACTCCTGGAGATGTAGAACTACAGTTTGTTTATAATCCTATAATTTCTGAAGAATGTGTCCAAAAAACAGTGTAGATCATATTTCAGAAACTCTCTTACTTAATTTAAAGTGAGCTTTTTCTTTCTTGTCTTCAGAATTACAGAATACATGTAATTTCCAATTTTCATAGTTTTTTGAATTTTCTTTTTAATCTTTTTATTTCTTATTTTTCTGTAACTCCTACTCATTTTTATAATGCCTTATTTTCTCTTTTTCTCTGTCACTTCAGAACTCTGCATGGTCTCGTTGCCTATCTTCTTCAATCATATAATTAGATGCATTTTCTTATGTTTTTACTGAAACCAAATACATCTCTTTCTATCTTTCATTAAATATTTATGTGTCCCTGTTGTGTGGTTGTTGTGATTCTAAGTTTGTAAAACACTGTGGAAAACACAGATGCAGTCTTTAACTTTATGGGGATCGTAGTCTAGTTAAGAAGGAGAACTTAACGATGGACTACATTTGTAGTCAGAATGAGAAAGAAATACTATGTTCTTGAAGAGAAAATTAATTTACATTTAAAAGTTTACTGTTGATCACTAAAAGAATAAATGTTATAATCTATTATAACATTAGAATGCGACAGTTGATATATTTTAAAATATCTTTTAGATATGGTCTTTTAATGCTATGTGCTTATCAATACCATCTCTTTTTATTTATTCATTTATTTCATACATTAAGTACTATAAGGGATAGGTGAAAGAAAGCAAAGTAATATTAATATTTACTGAAACCTACGTATGGAATACCCACATACTGAATGCACAAGTATGATCTTTATTTTATCCCTACAATGAGAAGACATTATTTTTAATTTGTTCAATAGATAAATACACTGAGGCTCAAAAGTTTATTACTCTGCTTAATATTAACTTGTCAGTGACTGCACCATGGAATAAATCTTGTTTTTCTGAACCCAAAACTGATATTCTGTACACTACGTTATGTGTTTTTCTTTAAATAAAATCAAAATTACAATATAATGTGACTGTCGGGGTTTCGGCCGGACCCCTGGCCCTAGGTGTGGCAAGGCCAAGATGGCGCCTGGCAGGATGCCAGTGTGGTTGAGTGTAGCTAGCTTGTGCGCAGACAACTGATGTCGCTTGAGGAAGTTTCAGTGATTGGTTGAGGCCCCCTCATGGACACTGCATGCCTGTATATGCTGCCTGTATCTGTCCACGCTCTCCCCTCGTGCTCTGTATGATGATTGGTCGCTTGGGGGCATGTATCGAGGTGTAGCTTCCCCCAAAAGAGGAAGAAGAAGCAAGAAACAAACCACGGCAGACGCGCGCAATAAAGAGCTGAAAAGAACCAGGTGTTGTGTCTCTCTGCGGGCAGGGAGCGCGACAGGTGGTGCCGAAACCCCGGGAGCTCAGTAACACGATAGGTAAGTAATCAACAGGTAAAGTATAAAGTTTGAAAGAGGTTGCGAACCTGATCTCTAGACACATAAAACGGCTGTGAGCCTGAGTGTAAAGGAAAACAGGAAAGAGGCTGCGAGCCTGAGTTAACAGGAAAGAGGCTGCGAGCCTGAGCTAAAACAGAAGTATATGTAGTTCTTTGTCAATGTGTGATAAGCGATTGATGTGTGTTCTTGTCTTTTCTTTTGTTCTCCTTGTTTGGTTTGTGTGTGTAGTCTTCTTAAGTCTTAGTGCTAGTGGATTATTACATCATGGGAACGGAACTATCTAAGACTAGGATGCAACAGCCCCTCCGGGAACTGTTAAAGAGCAACGGCACTCCATTAAAGGCAAAGACAGCACGTACATTCTTAGATACAATAGAAAAGGTATCCCCTTGGTTTCTGGAGGAGGGGTTGTTAAACATACCTCAATGGGAACAGCTAGGAGAAGATCTGCACGTAGCAGACAAACAGGTATCACTCCCTGTGGGGACTCTAGCCATCTGGTCTTTGATTAAATCTTGCTTACAAAGTAAAAAGCCAAGTTCACAAAAATCTTTAGAAGAGGGAAGTCAAGTTTTAGAAGAAATTAAAGAGGAACAGTCATGTACTTCAGGAAGGAGAAGTGAAATAGGAGGGGGAAGTGAAATGGGTTCTGACTCTGAAGGGGAACTCTCAGGAGAGGAACTGGAACAAAGGGTACAAAAATTAAAATTGGGGAAGGAGCGCCCTCTGGTGCCTGTTACACCCTCTGCACCCCCAATGGATCTCCCTCCTGTTACTGGGTCTAGTAGACATACAGGATGGTCTACAGTACAGAAAGATAGCGTTTATCCAGTGTTTGAGGACGCACAGCAACAACGTTATCACCAACCTATAGATTTTAAAATGGTCAAACAGCTAAAGGAAGCTGTCAGTACTTATGGGCCTCAATCTGCCTTTACGGTGTCTCTGGTGGAAACCATGATGTCTCTAAATTTATTACCTCTAGATTGGACTAATTTAGCTAGAGCCACATTATCAGGAGGGCAGTACCTTATGTGGAAGACATCTTGGCAGGAACTTTCAACAGATACTGCAAGGCGTAACGCAGCTGCAGGAAATCCACAAGTAGACAGAGATATGTTAATGGGAACGGGGCCTTATGAAGGGGTACAGGCTCAAGTTAATTATCATCCAGCGGTTTATGCTCAAATAGCAGTAGCCGCAACTAAGGCTTGGAAAACATTACAAGGAACTGGAGACTTACAGGGACAGTTGTCTAAAGTTACTCAAGGAAACAATGAGCCGTATGCAGATTTTGTAGACAGGTTAATACAGACTGCTTCAAGAATTTTTGGGGACGCTGACTCTGCAATGCCTTTGGTAAAACAATTGGCTTATGAACAGGCTAATAAGTGGTGTAAAGAAGCAATTAGACCTTGGAAAAATAAAGATCTTACTACTTATCTGAGAGTATGTAAAGATATTAATGAATCTACAGGAAATAATGCGGCATTTGTTGCTGCTATAGACAGACAGACCCAGACACTTGCTAATATTGTTTCTCAGGGATTTGGAGGGAAATCTAAACCAGAACCAAGGAAATGTTTTAGCTGTGGACAAGCGGGTCATTTAAAAGCAACATGCCCACAAAAACCAGCTTCGCCTCATCAAGCCCCAGGCTTATGTCCTCGGTGCCAAAAAGGTCCACACTGGCTCAGTGAGTGTAAATCCATTAGAGACAAACAGGGTAATATTCTGCCACCCAATACCAGGATGACAAAAACGTGATGAGGGGCCCGCCCCGGGGCCCACCACAAATATACGGGGTAATCCAACAAGTGCCCAGGCAGTGGTACCCCCCGACAGAGAAGGGGACACTGCCCAGGAGCGGAGGGCCACAACAGGAAGCGCAGGATTGGACATCTGTGCCACCTCCAGACTCGTACTAACACCTGATAAGGGTGTACAAATGGTGGACACAGACTGGGATGGCAATATTCCTGCAGACTCAGTAGGGTTGCTCCTTGGCAGAAGTTCTTCTACTTTAAGAGGTCTTATAGTCCACCCAGGAGTAATTGACCCAGACTTTCAAGGACAAGTTAGGGCTATGATTTCTTCACCCAAAGGGATTACAGTCATTTCTCCAGGAGACAGAATAGCACAAATGTTAATTTTGCCTAGCCAACATTCTTTATGGCCTAGTAGGGAGACAACAAGAGGAGATAAAGGATTCGGGTCTACAGGTGGACCCTGGGCTAATTTTACTATGGACCTCCAAGATAGACCCATTATGCAACTAACAGTAGGGCATAAACCTTTTATAGGATTACTGGACACAGGAGCTGATAAAAGTATAATAAGTGAGGCAGTTTGGCCCAAAGGTTGGCCTGTAGTTACAGCTAATCAAAACTTACAAGGGTTGGGAGTGGCTCAATCGCCTAACCAGAGTGCTGCTTCACTGTCTTGGAGGGATAATGAGGGTCATTCAGGGGTGTTCCAACCATATATTTGTAAAATACCTATTTCTTTATGGGGAAGGGATGTCTTAACTCAGATGAATGCTAAGTTGACAACAAACATTAATTCTAAACCTGCAGCACGTATGATGAGAAAAATGAAGTATACAGAAGGTTTGGGATTAGGGAAGGAACAACAAGGGCCTTCACAACCCATCCCCCTTCCTCCTCCAAAAAACGATTTCAAAGGGCTGGGTTTTATGTAGGGGCCACTGTTATTACACCTATTCCAATAGTTTGGAAGGATGATAAGCCGCAATGGATTCCACAGTGGCCCTTAACTATAGAAAAATTACAAGCGGCTCATAAATTAGTACAAGAACAAGTACAGGCAGGACATTTACAACGTTCTACTTCTCCCTGGAATACACCCATCTTTGTCATTAAAAAAAAAAGGGTCTGGAAAATGGAGACTATTACATGATTTAAGGGCTATTAATGCACAGATGTTTCCTATGGGTCCTCTACAACGTGGATTGCCATTAGTCACAGCCTTACCTAAAAATTGGCCCACCATTATTTTAGATTTAAAAGATTGTTTTTTCTCAATTCCATTACATGCCAAGGATTGTTGGCGATTTGCTTTTACTTTACCTTCTCTCAATCATGCACAGCCTGATCAAAGATTTGAATGGACTGTATTGCCTCAAGGCATGGCTAATAGTCCTACGTTATGTCAAATTTATGTAGATAAAGCCTTAAAACCTACTAGGGAGACCTTCCCAGATTTATTGATTTATCATTACATGGATGATATTCTTCTTTGTCATGACAATAAACAGTTACTGGAAAAGGCTTTGCAATTCTTAATATCTACTCTACAGCAATATGGTTTAAACATCTCTCCAGAAAAGTTACAAATGGGAGAAACTCAAGAATATCTGGGCACTAAACTTACGGCTACTATGGTAAAGCCTCTAAAACTAACTATTAGAACTAGTGAACTTAAAACTTTAAATGACTTTCAAAAGCTTCTTGGAGATATAAATTGGATTAGGCCATATTTAAAAATTACCACAGGAGAATTAAAACCTTTATTTGATATACTTAAGGGAGATCCTGATCTTTGTTCCCTGAGGATCCTTACTCCAGAAGGACGAAGAGCTCTTACATTGGTGGAACAAAGATTACAGTCAGATCACACAGAAAGATGTGATCCATTCCAGCCTCTAATGTTAATCATTATTCCAGAACAACATAGTCCATATGGAATTATATGGCAAGGAGGACCTTTACAAAGTATTAATCTCCCAGCATCGCCTACAAAACAATTACAAACATTTCCTAAAGCAATAGCTCAATTAATATATAAAGGATTAGAAGCCTGCGTTACTATATTTGGAAGCCATCCTGAGGTCATTATTATCCCCTATACTAAACTACAAATACAATGGTTGATTCAACATGATGATGATTGGGCTGTTTTGTATTGCTCAACCACAGCAACATTTGATAATCATTATCCTAAACATCCATGGATACAATTCTGTAAAAATACTCCAATTATATTTCCAAAAATTACCAAAACGCAGCCCTTACCTCATTGCCAAACCATATTCACTGATGGATCTAAAAATGGAGTGGGAGCAGTAATAATTGATGATAAAGTAGAAACTGTTATTCTCCCCCCTTCATCTGCCCAAGTAGTAGAACTTGCTGCAGTAGTTTTAGCTTTTAACATTATGATAGAGCAGCCTTTCAATCTATTATCTGACAGTCATTATATAGTACAATCAGTGCCCTGTTTAGAAACTGTTCCTTATATTCCTGATGGATCCGCAGTTGCTCCTTATTTTCGAACTTTGCGTGCATTAATCTTAGACCGCAAGTATCCCTTTTATATAGGACATATTAGAGCTCATTCTAATCTGCCGGGGCCACTCGCCAAAGCAAATGCTAAAGCTGACAAAACTACAAAAACTGTTTTTGCTTTTACAGCATTCAAACAAGCCCAGATGTTTCATTCACAGTTTCATGTCAATTCTACTACCCTTAGAAGAAAATTCAATATTTCTAAAGATGCTGCCAGACAAATTGTTAAAACATGTCAACATTGTGCTCCATTATTACCAGTTCAGTCTACTGGAGTAAATCCCAAGGGACTTTTACCTAATCATATTTGGCAAATGGATGTTACTCATTTTTCAGAGTTTGGAAAACTTAAATATGTTCATGTGTCAGTTGACACTGCCTCAGGAGTGATCATGGCCTCTGCTCACACAGGTGAAAAGGTTAAAGATGTCATACAACATTGTTTACAGGCCTTTGCAGCCTGGGGCATTCCTAAAATCATTAAAACTGACAATGGACCGGCTTACACATCCAAAAGTTTCTTACAATTTTTAATATACAACTTATCCAGGAATTCCTTATAATCCTCAAGGACAAGGCATAGTGGAGTGCACTCATTTAACGTTAAAAAATTGCTTACAAAAACAAAAAGGGGGAATAGGTGCTGACTTTAGAGCACCTAAAGATAAACTAAATTTAGTACTTTTTATTTTAAATTTTTTAAATGTGGATAAGAATGGACATACGGCTGCAGAAAGACATGCTAATCCCGCAAGTACTCAAGTGTGGGTAAGATGGAAAGATATTCTCACAGGAACATGGAAAGGCCCAGATCCAGTTCTTCGGTGGGTCCGAGGGTCTGTTTGTGTTTTCCCGCAGGATCAGCAAACACCGATCTGGATACCTGAAAGGTTGACGAGACTGGTGCATCAAAACAACGATGAAGAACATCGTGCTGATAAACATCCTATTGATGATGACAATGACACCGGTGAAGACTCGAAACCTGTGGGCAATAGTTAAGGCTTGGCCATATCCTTTGCCGCTAACTAACACCTCCTCTACCCTTCCACCTTTGTTTTCTACAGGACCTAGGACTGGATTGCCAACTGTCATCATGGATCCCAAGGAAGAACCTTATAATTTTTCTACCCTTTCTCTGCCAGGTACCCTTTGCTTTGATATCTCTACCAATAACAAATTTGTTAATGACACTTTTCTTAGGCCCTGCATTCAATTGCAGCGTGAAGTGCAAGGGTTGTTTTCAAGACAGCCTACCAAGGGGAATGGTTTCCAAGAAAGTATGACTATAACCCAGGGTGAAGTTACAGGGACAAGTAAGATTACTACTTCAGGGCAAGTTGTCTTTCTTAAAGGATTAATTCCAAAGCGACTGAAACTGCCATCCACTGGATTTCATACACCTCGTATTTTCCCTCCTTGTGACCCCAAAGTTTCTAGTCCTCCCATTTGGACAGGTTGTCAACATGCTGAAGGAGCAGCTCCTATTCAACATGGATTTTATTTCACCCCAAACTTTACATACCAGCGATCTGTGAACAATTTTATCCAAAACCTCGTCTACTTTGGCTTTTGTCAAAGTATAAATCCTTTTGATAATTGGTTCCTATTTACCTCCCAAGCAGGATATACTAATCTTCAGCCTTTGTTTGCTCTACAAGGAGGTTCGTTTAAGGCCTGTTATTGGAATCTCACTTCAGATCATACTGGCACAGGCCCTTCCCAGGCCAGTAAGATAGCTTGTAACAATACTATAACATTGTATCCCACTCCTGTGTGTGTCTACCCTCCTTTTATGTTCCTATTGACTAATGTTTCTAATGGCACGACCCTCAGCTGCTCTGGAACTAACTGCTATCTTTCTCAGTGTTGGAACGCAACAAAATATTCCCAAGCTGTCATTATGCGTATCCCTACCTTCTTGCCCATGCCGGTCTCTGTTACAGATGATGAATTGCCAGTATTGCTTTCCAGAAATAAGAGAGATTTTGGAATCACCACAGCAGTCATCACCACCGTAGTTGCATCAGCGGCAGCCGCCACTGCCGCAGCTGTAGCCTTAACTACGTCTGTACAATCTGCAGCCACAATCAATAAGGTGGTTCAACAGACTGCTACTGCCTTATCTACTCAGCAGACAGTGGATCAACACTTAAAAGCAGGGATTCTTTTAGTAAACCAGCGAGTGGACTTGCTTCAAGAACAAATAGACATTTTACAGGAACTGTTAAACGTGGGATGTATTTATCGTCTGACGGGACTGTGCGTTACACCTGTAGCTTACCATAATTTCAGTTATGCAGCAAACTTGTCTAGAATCTTGTCTGCTCAGCTACAAACAAATTGGTCTTATACATTTGATAATCTTACTGCTATTCTTAGATCTCAAATTGTTAGCCTTAATGCTACTAGAGTTAATGTAGCCCCTATGTCCGAAGTGCTAAGTTGGTTATCCTCCTCTTTCAGCTTTGTAAAACAATGGGCAGGTATGGGAGCCTTTTGTATGTTCATGGTTGTTGCTGTTGTCTTCCTCACACGCTTTATCATGCGCATGCGCCGAGATCAAGCTAGAGATCGTATCATTTTCCATCAGGCCATGGCTGCCCTAGAGGCCGGCAGTTCCCCACAAGTATGGCTCACGATGCTGGATCGCTAGCCAGATGGGTAAGGTAGGAGGTGACCACCGTACCAACCTAAGACAGGAGCTGTAGCATGCTCTGCAGTTATCCGATGACGGGTAAGGACGGTGGTTGACCACTCCGCCTAAGACAGGCATGGTCCCGAGCTTTCCTTTTCTTTTTAAAAGAGAAAAGGGGGAACTGTCGGGGTTTCGGCCGGACCCCTGGCCCTAGGTGTGGCAAGGCCAAGATGGCGCCTGGCAGGATGCCAGTGTGGTTGAGTGTAGCTAGCTTGTGCGCAGACAACTGATGTCGCTTGAGGAAGTTTCAGTGATTGGTTGAGGCCCCCTCATGGACACTGCATGCCTGTATATGCTGCCTGTATCTGTCCACGCTCTCCCCTCGTGCTCTGTATGATGATTGGTCGCTTGGGGGCATATATCGAGGTGTAGCTTCCCCCAAAAGAGGAAGAAGAAGCGAGAAACAAACCACGGCAGACGCGCGCAATAAAGAGCTGAAAAGAACCAGGTGTTGTGTCTCTCTGCGGGCAGGGAGCGCGACACAATATAATGTGGTAAGTACTTTCAGAGAGGTTTAAACAAAATGCTATCTAGTACACCACAGTGCTCCTCACGGGGTTAAGCCTGCAGATCCTGTGCTGAGTTCTCCAGGGCTGTGATTGACACATTGTCTTAGGTATTCCCCCCACAGTGCTTCATGGACTGACACTTTAGTAGACTGCAACAGCAGGCATTTATTTTTCTCTGTAACCAAATTGCTAGAGAAGATTTAAACACTTATTAACCATCTCTGTTTCTAAGGGGATCCAAACTGGTAATTGACAGTTCATGGACCTGCCCCTCTCTGTGGACCCCTTCTTCATTGCTTCAGAGAATCTAAACATGAATAGGTCATTATCACTAAGAAGTTTACTGGTGCATTAGTTTTGTCAGCAGTCCACCAAATTAAAAGGATGTAAAACAAATGCTAATAATATAAAGCAAGACCTTCTAGCTATTTGTTATTCAAAGTTTAATAAACTGTGAAGATAATGTTTTCCAGAGATTGGGAATAGGAAGGAAGGGCTTCTTTTTCAGAATAATCTTGTGATCTTGGTAGATATGCTGGTTGAGAAAAGGTGAATAGTTTCATGTGACTGAACCAGGCTGCGTTTTGAAGGAAAAATTAAAAGAATTTGAGGTTGAATCACAGTTTCCCATGTTGACCAATCTTCTATCTTGTGAGGAACATTACTGCAATTTCTCTGGGAGAAAGCAGAAAGACTAAATTCTGAGACAATACTGCATGGAATTGAACAATTTTGTACAACAGCCCCCAACTTCTTTGTGTGGTTACGATTTCAAAATCTATTTAATGGGTGATTTAATGGCAAGAATGGAGGAAGAAGGGACTGTAGAGAGGGAAAAGAGGGATGGGACAGGTAGAGGGAAGGAAAAAAGTAACAGAATGAATCAAACACTATTGCCCTATGTAAATGTACAATTACATAAATGGTACACCTCTACTTCATGTACAAACAGAGAAACAAGTTGTACCCCATTTGTTTACAATAAAAAAAAAATAAAAAATAAAAAAATTGGGAATGGAACCACCATTTGACCCAGCTGGTTTAATGGGTGATTTTTTCCCCCTTCTAGTTTCATTAAGATCTAAAAAATGATGAATTTTTTAATTTTAAATTTTTATTTGTTCTTTTTAGTTGTACATGACAGTAGAATTCATTTTTATATAATAATACAAGAATGGAATATATCTTCTTCTAATTAGGACCCCATTCTTGTGTATGCACACAATGGTGGGATTCACTATGGTGAATTCATAGATGTGCATAGGAAAATTATTTTGGATTCATTCTACTGTCTTTCCTTTTTTTCTCCCTTCCCTTTATTCCCCTTTGTCTAATCTACGGAATAATATCAGTTCTTCCCCTCTTCCTGCTTATTGTGGATTAGTTTCCACATATGAGTGAAAACATTCAACCTTTGATTTTTTTAGGACTGGTTTATTCCACTTAGCACGATAGTCTCCAGATCCGTCCATTTACTGGCAAATGGCATAAGGTTATTATTCTTAATGGCTGAGTAATATTCCATTGTGTATGTATACCACATTTCCTTTATCCTTTCATCTATTGAAGGGCTCCTACTTTGACTTCAGAACGTAGCTATTGTAAATTAAATGCTGTAAACATTGATGTAGTGACTGTGTAGTATGCTGACTTTAACTCCTTTGGATATATACCAAGAGTAGAATAGCTGGGTCAAATGGTGGTTCCATTCCCAATTTTTTTATTTTTTATTTTTTTTTTATTGTAAACAAATGGGGTACAACTTGTTTCTCTGTTTGTACATGAAGTAGAGGTGTACCATTTATGTAATTGTACATTTACATAGGGCAATAGTGTTTGATTCATTCTGTTACTTTTTTCCTTCCCTCTACCTGTCCCATCCCTCTTTTCCCTCTCTACAGTCCCTTCTTCCTCCATTCTTGCCTCCCTCCCACCCCCCATTATGTATCATCTGCTCACCAGCGAGATCTTTTGTCCTTTGATTTTTTGAGATTGGCTTATCTCACTTAGCATGATATTCTCCAGCTTCATCCATTTGCCTGCAAATGCCATAATTTTATTATTCTTTATGGCTGAGTAATATTCCATTGTATATACATATATACCACAGTTTCTTTATCCTTTCATCAATTGAGGGGCATCTAGGTTGGTTCCACAATCTGGATATTGTGAATTGAGCAGCTATGAACATTGTTGTGGCTGCATCAGTGTAGTATGCTGATTTTAAATCCTTTGGCTATAGGCCTAGGAGTAGAATAGCTGGGTCAAATGGCGGTTCCATTCCAAATTTTTAAAGGAATCTCCATAATGATTTCCAGAGTGATTGCACCAATTTGAAGTCCCATCAGCAAATGTAAGAGTGTACCTTTCCCCCACATCCTTGCCAACAAAAAAATGACAAATATTGTATAAATTTATGGTGCACAATGTGGTGTTTTGATATACATATATAGTGAAATTATTGAGTCAAACTAATTAGCATAGTCATCATCTCATATACTTATCTGTGGTAAGAACATTCAAGATCTACTCTCTTAGGTATTTTAAAGGACACTATTATTATTAACCATAGTGACCATGCTGCCCAATAGATCTCCAGAAATTCAACATCCTAACTGAGTATTTCTACCTTTAAACTGATATCTTTCCATTCCACCTCCCCACCCCACCCATGACTTATTTTCGAAGTATAAATGAGATCTTTCAGTATTTGTCTTTCCGTGTCTTTAATTTAACTTAGTCCAATAACCTCCAGATTCATTCATATTGTCACAAACACAAGTTTTCATTTTTCTATAAGGCTAAAGAATATTCCGTTGTGTGCATGTGTGTGTGTGTGTGTGTGTGTCTGTGTGTCTGTGTGGGATCCACTAATGGACACTTAACTTGTTTCCATGTATTGGATAGTGTAAATAATGCTGGAATGAATATGAATATGGGAAGGTATTTTTGGGATATAATGTTGTCATTTCATTTGGATATTAATCCAGAAATGATAATGTGGATTATGTAATAATTCTGTTTTTAATTTTTTCTTTTCATTTCTTTCATTCTTGTGTTACACTTCTGTGATAATTATTGATGTTAAACACTTGTTCATATACCTGTTGATCTTTAGATATTTTCTTCCATAAAGGGAAAAGGGGAAAAATAAAAGAAGGGAAAAGGATTTATTAGACCATTTCCAGGACAGGGACCCAGGGCAGTGGCTGGGTTTAGTGTTCTTACACTGGGGATGGGTGGGTGGCGGAGGGGTTGGGGGGAAGGCAGCAATGAAGATGCACCTGCCTTCTCTCCTGATAAAGCTGTCAGCACAGCTTTGTGCTCACAGAAACCATCTCTTCCTCTTGCAAGGAAGACACAGGGTCCTGGATGCAAACCTAGGAGGGTGGGAATGGCTTTTCTTACTATTCATCAGATTGTTTCCAAGGAACTGAACTTGGGCATAAAAGGAGCAGGGCCCTGGGGACTGGTTACTACTCCTTGATGCTTCCAGGGATTTTATCTTTATAAACGAGACAAATCAAAGCAGCATCAATTTAGGGGAACAAAAATAAAAAATAAGGAAATGGAGGAGCAAAGAAAGGAACTGGTTGGCATTCAGGAGAGAGAAGTAGGAAGAGCCAGTATCCCCTGTGTGCCAGACGGCAGCACAGCATCTGCAGCTATGGAGACCCTTCACTTCCTGCTCCCTGGCTAGTGGTCAGACAGCGGGAAGGCACTGTAGTGACTTTAGGATGAGCCCTGGAGCCCTGTCTGATCACCAATGTAGGGAATGTTGTAGATGTGTCCCAATCAAACTCCTACCTTCGCTTTCACCCATGGCAAAGAAGCTTTTAAACTCTCCTGTCCAAAGTCCTCTGAGAATTTCTTCTTCATTCACTGTGGGCCTGGTGATGGCCAAAGAAGGGAGTATATCCAACATGCAAACCACAGGTCTAAGAATTTTTCACCAGGGATATCCATCCAAGTCATCTCCATGGCCCCTGGGTCCCCTGGAGAGCATAGGGTCAAGAGGTCATCAATCACAATGCTAGGGTTGGTGTGGGAAGGACCACAGACCTTCCTGAAGTGTGTTGCTGACTGCACTTTTCTGAGGGGCTGCATAAGAGAGTATCTTACAATGATACTGATGTCAGCACCTGAGTAGCCTTCTGTCTTCTGTGCCAGCTTGTGGATGTTGGCATCTGGGAGGTTGTGGGGGTGCTCCCCAGATGCAATCAGAACATCTGGGTATGGGCAGCTTTTTCCGGCAGTGAGATATAAATGTGCTTTACAAACCTCCTTCTAATAACTGAATCCAACACCCAGGGGATGTTTGTGGCACAAGAATGAGAGTCCCATCATTGTTATTCCCCAGCACCTGCATCTGGACCAAGAACTCTGTTTTGATCTTTGGGATAACCTTCCTCTCCTTTTCCTTCTGGGACCCACAGAGGGAATCCGCCTCTTCGATGAAGATGATTGAGGGCTCCTGCTGCCTTGCCAGCTCACACAGGTTCTCCACTAGCTTTTCACTTTCCCTCAACCACTCAGACATCGAGTCTGAGGAGACCACAGAGAAGGTAGAGTTGTTGACCTCTGCTGCCACAGCATTGGCCGCGTAGGATTTCCCTGTGCCTGGTGGTTCAAAGAGCAGTATCCCTCACCAAGGGTGCGCTGGTCCTTGAACAAGCGTGGGAATTCAATTGACAAATGACAGCAACTTTGACAGCCTCCTTGGCCCGCTCCAGCCCAGCCACATCACTCCATCCTATGTTGGGCTTCTCCATCACAATGGCACCCCTCAGTTGCTCTTGCAATTTCTTTTCCTCTGGATTATCCCCTTGGTTGTCACCATCACTGCACTTGTCCTCACTCTGATTTTCTTTTACTGACTTCTTGCCGTGTTTCTCTGTTTCATAAGTAATCCTTCAGCTTCTCTGCCCAGTCTCGATACTGCACACACTTGGCTAGCATGCTCTCCTGGGCCTTCTCACTGTGAGCCTCAGACGTGATTGTGTGGAGAGAGTGCTCCACTGCAGGCTGGTAGAGCTGAAGTGCTTCCTTCTAATTCTTGGCTTTATCCTTTTCTTGACTTTTGTCAGTAGATCAGTGGCTTCCTGGAGGGTCGATGTTGTCATTTCCTCTCCTGGGTCCACCCTACAACCCACAGCACTGCTGGTGACTTTAGTCAGACCTCGGGTAACTGAGGTGCTGGGTCCAGTGTGGGGAGGGTGGTCGCTCTCAGTCAGAGCCTAGTTAGAGGGCCAGGGAGCCATGTCTTTTAGGTTGGTTTTAATGCTAAAGTAAAAATAGATTTTCCTGATTTTGAATTCTCTCCTCCTGGTCTATTAATGTAGTTGTCATAATTTGTATTTTCTTCTGTTGTCCTCCTTCAGGTAGCAAGCACTGCCAACAAAACCAATGGGTGGAGCAAATCACTCTGTGTTGTCTGAGTTTGTGTTCCTGGGACTCACCAAATCCTGGGGTATCCAGCTTCTCCTCTTTGTGTTCTCCTCCATGTTTTTTGTGGCAAGCATGATGGGAAACTCCCTCATTGTGTTCACGGTGGCTTCTGAGCCACACTTACATTCTCCCATGTACTTTCTGTTGGCCAACCTCTCCTTTATTGACCTGGGTCTGTCTTCTGTCACTTCCCCCAAGATGATTTATGACCTTTTCAGGAAGCACAAAGTTATCTCCTTTAGAGGATGCATCACCCAGATCTTCTTCATCCATGTCATTGGTGGTGTGGAGATGGTGCTGCTCATAGCCATGGCCTTTGACAGATATGTGACCATATGCAAGCCTCTGCACTACCTGACCATCATGAGCCCAAGAATGTGCATCTTCTTTTCAGTGACTGCCTGGGTGGTTGGCCTTACGCACTCAGTGGTTCAGTTGACTTTTGTGGTAAAGTTGTCCTTCTGTGACCCTAATGTGTTGGACAGTTTTTACTGTGACCTTCCTCGGTTCATCAAACTTGCCTGCACAGACACCGACTGACTGGAATTCATGGTCACAGCTAACAGTGGTTTCATCTCTGTGGGCTCCTTCCTCATACTGGTCACTTCCTGTATTGTCATCATTCTCACTGTTCAGAAACACTCTTTGCTGGTTCCTCGAAGGCTCTGTCCACACTTTCAGCTCACATCACTGTGGTTGTCTTGTTCTTTGGTCCTTTGATATTCATCTATGCATGGCCCTATCCCTCTATTCACTTGTATAAGTTCCTGGCTATATTTGATGCAGTTCTGACCCCTTTTCTGAATCCTGTCATCTACACTCTAAGAAATCAAGAAATGAAGGTGGCAATGAGGGAAGTATGCAGACAGTTAGTGACTTATAGGAGGATCTCTTAAGTGACTGCTTTGTGAACACTGTGCAACAATATTTTTGTTGAACAAAGGGAGTTCTTATCTTATGATAAGGCTCTGAGAAAAGTCTTTCTTTGCCTACGCTGATTTGGTTATCTACACTTATATTGAAATCACTCTGTCTTCTAGTTAGAATGGAGAAAAATCACTTCTGAAAACAGAGAAGGAATTATATATAAAGTATTTAGGAATCAAAGATTATAATAATCCTGAACCTCAATTCCTAAGGAATAATATTTATAAGAAGAAAACTCTGACATATAGAAGATGGCAGGCTACTTTAAAATCTTAGGAACAGGGAAACCTACCTTCCTTCTTTTTTTTTTTTTCAAAAACAGGAATGTGTCCTACACACAGAAATTTCTGGCAGCACTCCACTAGGGGATATTGAGGGGATGATGAACTTGGTCTTATTTCTCCCTCCTACCACTTGCAAACACTCTACTCCATTTTAGGACTCTGCTAGTTTGTTCATGGAGGTCAGAATCTTGAGAGCACACACAGAGGAGTCTATCAAGTACATGTTTTGGGGTAGAAGAGCAAAAGCTGTGTGAGCCATCATGATATATGTATGCAGCATTTCTTCTGAACAAAGGGCACATTATGTAGCAAATGAAGTATAATATGAGGTCACAACACATGGAACTTATTCATCTACCCACATGCCCTATCACTTATAAGCAATTGACTCCATAGATTAGTGGAATAGTTTGTAAGGTTCAGTTACAATTCTACTGGGGGCTCCACACTTTGGAATGATGAAGTAGTTTCTCTGGATGCAGGAAAAAGTCTACAATAAGCTACAGAATCAGGCTGTTATTCTTCTGTGCATGGATCCTATGGGGACACCCTCTTCCGCAGCTGTAGCTTACTCATGATTCTAGAACCCCCTTCCTTTCCATAGCCCTGTTAGCCTAAAGATGCTAAGAACTTATTTCTTTGCTAGTCCTGGATTCTTTTTCCATCTCTTATTGATTCTCATAAGTCTGCCCAAACTCTTATATATAATTCCTTTAATCACTTCTCTTCAGTTTCCCATTTGAGTGTTGTGTCATACTTAAAGAAAAGGGGGAGAATAAACACCATGTCCCTAAATGCCCCTTTTCTGTCCTCAAAAATCTAGGCAAGTTAAGGATATATTGAGAGCAAACCTGGACTGGAATGTCCAGATGCATACTGTTTTGAAGGAAAATGGCTTTCTCTTGTGCACACTGGGAACTAGGGAAAACTAATTTTATCTGTAGAAAGTTGCTTATTATTATTAGCATGTAGGTCAAAACATCGCCCCTTGGGATGACAGATATACAGTCAAACTCAGCAAGCTCATGCTGATGATGTCACTGCTCCTGCAGCCTGACATATAGACCCCCTCAGTGGTGACTGGAGTAGAACTGAGGACCCTGTGCAAAGGTTATCTGTCACTCATTCAGCCAGCCACCACTGGAAAACATGCCACGAGGGACAGTGGGCACTGCTTGGCAAAGCACCACAAGGGCGGAGGTGCTTCTGGTCAGCTATCACCCCTGGACCTTCCCGGTAGGCACTTCTGCACTAGAGCCTAGGTCTCCCATGCAATCCAGGCACTTTCTTTACCCATCCCCTGGCACGACTGGGCTGTGGAGCTTGGCAAGTGTGACATCTCTTCTGGTCTGAACCTTGATTAATTCCCTGCAATATCTATAAATCAATGAAAAGAATTTAGAGTCCTATGTGTCTACAAGGGCAAGTACACATCAATGTAAAGCATAAGGAAGGTCTGGAAGAATATGGTCATGTGGTGTTGTCCCCAGAGAGGCGAGAAGGGGACCTGGAATATGGGTCATCGTCAAAGGGTCTTTCATTTTATTTGCGATGTTCTACTTCTAAAAATGAGAATAGACTCATACACTTTCTATACAATTAAAATTATTTAAAAATAAAAAGTAGTGATCTTTGCTGCTATCAAGACATTGTGTGATACTTTAAAGTAGATTTTGAGTTTTCAATGTACCATTCATTAATATTAAAGTTAGGATTTTCTTAACTCTAATATGTTAGATATATTCTCTTTTTTTTTCCAGCTAAACTGAAGCATGATTACACTGAATTTGCTGTGCTTAAGAATACCCTGGGAGTTTCAAGATGGTGGACTAGGGGGAGGCTGCATTTCACGTTGCTTCAGAACGCAAGATTCAAAAGAGTAGATAGTGAGAGACTTGGGACCAACTCAATGCTGCCGGGTGAGTCTCTCCCGTTGGGGAGACGTCCCAGATAGGGCAGTAGTACCGGAACACAGAGAACTTTGTGAAGTACAGTTGCTCGGCGATTCACCCTCCCCCCACTGGAGCGGTAAACACGGACAACTGGGATCATCGTAGAGGAGGTGGCTCAGCACAGCGCTTGGACTCGAAGCAACCACTGGGGCTTCAGGCAGCTGCCTGTGGAGGAGCTGCGTGGCGAGCTGTTTGGACCCAGAGCGACCACTTCTGAGCACCAGGGGGCTGCCCTGGAGGAAGAGGAGAGGCGCGGTGGGTTGGTTGGTCGGGGAGTGACTGCATCGGAGCCACAGGTGATTGCCAGAGGGGGAGCTGCGTGGCGAGCTGTTTGAACTCAGATTGAATGCTCCTGAACACCAGTGGCCTGCCTGGAGGAGGAGCGTGGCGGGTCACTTGGTCTAGGAGTGACTGCATCAGAGCCACAGGTGGTTGCCAGAGGAGGAGGCCAGTGGTGAGTTGATTGGACTAAAAGCGACCTCCCCTGAACACCGGTGGTCTGCCTGGAGGAGGAGCGTGGTGGGTCACTTGGTCTTGGAGCCAGCGCTCCTGAAAACCCAGGGGGCTACCCTGAGGAGGAGGAGGAGGAACAGGGCGGGACACTTGGACTTGGAGTGACTGCCTAGGGCTACGGGCGGTTGGCGGGAGGAGGAGATGCAAAGTGAATTGCTTGGTCTCCTAGTGACTCCGTTGGAAACCCAGCCGCTGTCCAGAGGAGGAGGTGTGTGGCGGGTCTCTGGGTATTGGAGCTATTGTACGGGGCTCCAGGTGGCGGCTCAGAGGAGGGGCCGCATAGCCAGGCGATTAGGTGCAGAGCAGGGTCCCAGGAGCTACGTGGCTTCTTGCTGGAAGAGCCACACAGAGACACGCCTAGGGTCGGAGCGAAATTTCCAGGACTGCAGGCAGATTCTCTGGTAGGGGCAGCCTAAGGAGACTCGCCTGCGAAGGGTGAGGCTCCCAGGCCCAGGAGGTAGGTCCAGGCCCCTGGGAATCGTTGCAGAGGAAGACAGCCCAGCCCAGGTGGTAGTTGTAGATTGAGGGGAACCTCTAGGAGGGGAACTGACCAGCAAGACGTCCCCACCGAGTGAGTCTTCCCTGCCGGGTGAGGTTTTCCCACAGGGACGGTAAAACCAGAGACACAGGCACAAACAGGCCTTGCCTCAGCCCGCAGCCTAGTTCCCTGTTGGATGACCATTGGTCAACAAGTGGAGGCACCTCTGCCCACTAGCAGGGAATATATGCCACCTGAGGGTCACCACTCCTAGAGAGGCAGCTTCTTTGTGGAGCTCTGCATTATCAACTTCCTCCAAGACTTCAGGCTACTGAAGGATAAGAGGGGAATATACTAGCAATCTTCAGGGACATTATAAGTCGATAGAGGAAATCTGCAATATCTTAATGATCCACTGATTCCTGAACAATATGAGAAAACAAGGGAAGAAAATGCCCCAAACAAATCTTTATGTTACATCAATAAAATCCAATGACAGCATGGCAGAAGAAATGACAGAAAGGGAGTTCAGAATGTACATAATTAAAATGATTAGGGAAGCAAACGATGAGATGAAAGAGCAAATGCAGGCATTGAATGATGAGATGAAAGAGCAAATGCAGGCATTGAATGATAGCACCAATCAACAGTTAAAAGAGCAAATACAGGAAGCAAAAGATCATTTCAATAAAGAGTTAGAGATATTGAAAAAAAAAAACAAACAGAAATCCTTGAAATGAAGGAAACAATAAACCAAATTAAGAACTCCATAGAAAGCATAACCAATAGGATAGAACAGCTGAAGACAGAACTTCAGATATTGAAGACAAAATATTTAACCTCGAAAGCAAAGTTGAACAAACAGAGAAGATGGTAAGAAATCATGAACAGAATCTGCAAGAACTATGGGATATCATGAAAAGGCCAAATTTGAGAATTATTGGGATTGAGGAAGGCTTAGAGAAACAAACCAAAGGAATGAACAATCTATTCAATGAAATAATATCAGAAAATTTCCCAAATCTGAAGAATGAAATGGAAAATCAAGTTCAAGAGGCTTATAGGACTCCAAATACACAAAATTATAACAGACCCTACACCAAGGCACATTATAATGAAAATACATACCATACAAAAAAAGACCGAATTTTAAAGGCTGTGAGAGAAAAGAACCAAATTACATTCAGGGGGAAACCAATACGGATATCAGCAGATTTTTCAATCCAGACCCTAAAACCTAGAAGGGACTGGAACAACATTTTTCAAGCTCTGAAAGAAAATGGATGCCAACCAAGAATCTTATACCCAGCAAAACTTACCTTCAAATTTGACGATGAAATAAAATCATTCCATGATAAACAAAAGCTAAAAGAATTTACAAAAAGAAAGCCAGCATTACAGAACATTCTCAGCAAAATATTCCATGAGGAAGAGATAAAAAACAAAGAAACAAATCAGCAAAGGGTGGAATTACCCGTAAAGAACTGTCAAATAAAGGAGGAACCAAGATGTGTCAAAAAATAATAAATAAATAAATAAATAAATAAAATTTTAAATATGAACCAAATGACCGGGAATACAAATCATATCTCAATAATAACCCTGAATGTTAATGGCCTGAATTCATCAATCAAAAGACATAGACTGGCAGATTGGATTAAAAAGAAAGATCCAACAATATGTTGCCTGCAAGAGACTCACCTCATAGAAAGAGATACCCATAGACTAAAGGTGAAAGGATGGGGAAAAACATACCATGCACATGGACTCAGCAAAAAAACTGGAGTATCCATCCTCATTTCAGATAATGTGGACTTCAAGCCAATGTTAGTCAGAAGGGATAAAGAAGGACATTTCATACTGCTTAAGGGAAGCATAAATCAGCAAGATACAACAATCATAAACATCTATGCCCCAAACAGTGGCTCATCCATGTATGTTAAACAAATCCTTCTCAATTTTAGAAACCAAATGCACCATAACACAATAATACTAGGTGATTTTAACACGCCTCTCTCACCACTGGAGAGATCTTCCAAACAAAAATTGAACAAAGAAACCATAGATCTCAATAACACAATCAATAATTTAGACTTAAAAGACATTTATAGAATATACCATCCAACCAACAGCAAATACACTTTCTTCTCAGCAGCACATGGATCCTTCTCTAAAATAGACCATATATTATGCCACAAAGCTAATGTCAGCAAACACAAGAAGATAGAGACACTACCTTGTATTCTATCAGATCATAATGGATGGAAGTTAGAAATAAATGAAAGAGTAAAAAACAGAAGTTATTCCAACACCTGGAGATTAAACAATATGCTATTATATGATGAATGGATAACAGAAGATATTAGGAAGGAAATTAAAAAATTCTTAGAGGTAAACGAGAACAAAGAAACATCATATCAAAATCTCTGGGACACTATCAAAGCAGTACTTAGAGGAAGATTTATTTCATGGAGTGCATTTAATAAATGAAGTAAAACTCAAAAAATAAACGATGTAACACTACAGCTCAAAGCCCTAGAAAAAGAAGAACAGACCAACACCAAAAGTAGTAAAGACAGGAAATAGTTAAACTCAGAGCTGAAATCAACGAAATTGAAACAAAACAAACAATACAAAAAATTGACAAAATAAATAGTTGGTTCTTTGAAAAAATAAACAAAATTGATAAACCTTTAGCCACACTAACAAAGAGAAGACGAGAGAAAACCCAAATCACTAAAATTCGAAATGAACAAGGAAATATCACAACAGACAGGACTGAAATACAAAACATAATTAGAAGCTATTTTGAAAATCTATACTCCAAAAAAATAGAAAATTTTGAAGACATCAACAGGTTTCTAGAGATATATGAATTGCCTAAAGTGAACGAGGAGCACATACACCATTTAAATAGACCAATTTCAAGTAATGAAATAGAAGAAGTCATCAATAGCCTACCAACAAAAAAAGTCCAGGACCAGATGGGTTCACTGTCGAGTTCTACAAAACCTTTAAAGAAGAGCTCATTCCAATACTTCTCAAAGTATTCCATAAAATAGAAGAGGAGGGAACCCTCCCAAACTCATTCTATGAAGTCACTATTACCCTGATACCTAAACCAGACAGAGACACATCGAGGAAAGAAAATTTCAGACCAATATCCTTAATGAACATTGATGCAAAAATTCTCAACAAAATTTTAGCAAATCGCATACAAAGACATATTAAAAAGATAGTGCACCATGATCAAGTAGGTTTCATCCCAGGGATGCAAGGTTGGTTCAACATGAGGAAATCAATAAATGTAATTCACCATATCAATAGACTTAAAGTCAAGAATCACATAATTATTTCGATAGATGCAGAAGAAGCATTTGATAAAATACGGCACCCCTTCATGCTCAAAACACTAGAAAAATAGGGATAGTGGGAACATTCCTTAACATTGAAAAGGCCATCTACACTAAGCCCATGGCTAATATCATTCTAAATGGTGAAAAACTGAAAGCATTCCCCCTAAAAACTGGAACAAGGCAGGGATGCCCTCTTTCACCGCTTCTATTCAACATCGTCCTTGAGACTCTAGCCAGAGCAATTAGACAAACCAAAGAAATTAAAGGGATACGAATAGGAAAAAAGAACTTAAACTATCCCTATTTGCTGATGATATGATTGTATACTTAGAGGAACCAGGAAATTCCACAAGAAAACTTTTAGATCTCATAAGTGAATTCAGTAAAGTAGCGGGATATAAGATCAATGCACATAAATCTAAGGCGTTTTTATACATAAGCGATGAATCTTCAGAAAGAGAAATCAGGAAATCTACCCCATTCACAATAGCTTCAAAAAAAATAAAATGCTTGGGAATCAATCTCACAAAAGAGGTGAAAGACCTCTACAATGAGAACTACAGAACACTAAAGAAAGAAATTAAAGAAAACCTAAGAAGATGGAAAGATCTCCCATGTTCTTGGATAGGCAGAATTAATATTGTCAAAATGGCCATACTACCAAAAGTGCTATACAGATTCAATTCAATTCCAATTAAAATCACAATGATGTACCTTACAGAAATAGAGCAAGCAATTATGAAATTTACCTGGAAGAATAAAAAACCCAGAATAGCTAAAGCAATCCTTGGCAGAAAGAGTGAAGCAGGAGATATCGCAATACCAGAACTTCAACTCTACTACAAAGCAATAGTAACACAAACAGCATGGTATTGGTACCAAAATAGAAAGGTGGATCAATGGTACAGAATAGAGGACACGGACACAAACCCAAATAAATACAATTTTCTCATACTAGACAAAGGGGCCCAAAATATGCAATGGAGAAAAGATAGTCTCTTCAACAAATGGTGCTGGGAGAATTGGAAATCCATATGCAACAGAATGAAACTAAACCCATATCTCTCACCATGCATGAAACTAAACTCAAAATGGATTAAGGATCTCGGAATCAGACCAGAGACCTTGCATCTTACAGAAGAAAAAGTAGGTCCAGAGCTTCAACTTGTTGGCTTAGGATCACACTTCCTTAACAGGACTCCCATAGCACAAGAAATAAAAGAAAGAATTAATAACTGGGATAGATTCAAAGTAAATAGCTTTCTCTCAGCAAAGGAAACTATCAGCAATGCGAAGAAAGAGCCTACAGAGTGGGAGAAAATCTTTGCCAATCATACTTCAGATAGAGCACTAATCTCCAGAATCTATAAAGAACTCAAAAAACTCTACACCAAGAATGCAAATAATCCAATTGACAAATGGGCTAAGGAAATGAATAGACACTTCACAGAAGAAGATCTACAAGCAATCAACAAACATATGAAAAAATGTTCAACATCTCTAGTAATAAGAGAAATGCAAATCAAAAACACCCTAAGATTCCATCTCACCCCAATTAGAATGGTGATTATCAAGAATACAAGCAACAATAGGTGTTGGCGAGGATGTGGGGAGAAAGGTACACTCTTACATTGCTGGTGGGGCTGCAAGTTAGTGCAGCCACTCTGGAAAGCAGTGTGGAGACTCCTTAGAAAACTTGGAATGGAACCACCATTTGACCCAGCTATCCCACTCCTTGGCCTATACCCAAAGGACTTAAAATCAGCATATTGCAGAGATACAGCCACATCAATGTTCATAGCTGCTCAGTTCACAATAGCCAGATTGTGGATCCAACCTAGATGTCCTTCAATTGATGAATGGATAAAGAAACTGTGGTATATATATACATTGGAATATTACTCAGCCATAAAGAATGATAAAATTATGGCATTTGCAGGCAAATGGATGAAACTGGAGAATATCATGCTAAGTGAGATAAGCCAATCTCAAAAAACCAAAGGACAAATGATATCACTAATAAGTGGATGATGACACATAATGGGGGGTGTGAGGGGTTAGTGTTAGGGTTAGAGTTAGGGTAAGGGAGGGGGGCAAGAATGGAGGAAGGAAGGACTGTATAGAGGGAAAAGAGGGGTGGGAGGGGTGGGGGGAAGTGGGAAAAATAACAGAATGAATCAAACAACATTACCCTATGTAAATTTATGATTGCACAAATGGTATGCCTTTACGCCATGTACAAACAGAGAAACAACATGTATCCCATTTGTTTACAATAATAAAAATAAATAAATAAATAAATAAATAAATAAATAAATAAATAAAAAAAGAATACCCTGGGGTTAGGATCCACATACTTCTGAGCAGCCAGATCACAGGCCTGCATCAAAACACATTTTCTCTTTGTTTTTCTAGGTTTTGGAAAGGGGTTTGGGACCACAGAGTGAGTGACTTTGGACAGACACTGAAGGAGGTCGGGGGCTCTTTCCCTGCTTTGCTGCCATGGGAAGTCTTTTTTGGGAAGCAGTTTCAGCATAGGCAGTGCTAAGAATTCAGTAATTTGCTTATTTTTCAACCTTATTTTTTAAATGTCTTCTCTTTAAAATTCATAATTTTTAGAACATTCTATCATGACTTGATTATATTTTAATCATCTTTGGTTTTATTTTAAAATTATGTTGACTCCTTTTTTTACATTTTTAGCTTTGGCTTAATTTTCTTCTTCACATTTCTGTTTTTCTCAACTAAATGAATATTTATAGAGTGCCTAACATATGGCAGAAAATGCACAAAGCACTGGAGAGAGAGAAAAATAAGGTAATATTTCTGCCCTTGAGAATCTTTCACTCTGCTGCATGGAGAGAGAGTTTCAATGTCATGAGGTTGGTGTAGTGGGAAAGGTACAGAATGGGACTGCAAAGAGAAGGGCAGAGCAGAGTGATAGCTTTCAGTGAGTTGTTCATCAGAATTACCCCAGGCAATTAAAAAAAAAAAAAGCAAGTCTTGGCCCAAACTCAGAGAGTTTGATTCAAATAGTCTGGATCGAGTGTGTTATTTTGTAAAATCTCTCCTACCACTCTCCACCTTGAACTTATTGTCTTGTTATTTCTAAACCACATAGTTTCTCTGGCATGCTGAACTTACCATACCTCATTTTGCAAGTTGTTAATTCTTGGAATTTGTCCTTCCCATCCTCATCCTGGTCTCCAGCTCTCAAGTCTCTACTCAAATGTCACTTCCCCTGGGAAGTCTGCCCACATTCTCACAGGGAGACTTAGGGTTCTTGCTTCTGTGTTCCTACCTGCTGCATGGATGACGTCTTCAGTAGAGCTATTATCCAGAATGGATTAAAATGCTTCGCTTGTGTGGCTCCAACTCCTTGGGTAGGCAGGGACTAATGTATTTGTGGAAGAATGAGCTGAATGAATAAACTCTATGTCTAGACCTAGTTTTCAGAAGAATTGCAATCTAGTGATCTTTTAAAAAGATGGTTTTTGGTGTTATTTTGGAGATCGTACGCTGTAGGCTACTTTTTTTGATGCAAAAGAAATTCAAGTAAAATTTTCTGTTTTGCAAGATGTGTACTTAAGCCAAAGTTTACAATGAAATCCACATGAATTTGACTAGTCATGTTCATACTTCTAATCTGCCTCATTTTAAGCAATAAATGAGCAAGTCTGAATTGACAGATACAATCACCATTTTTTTTTTTTTCGTGGTGCTGGGGATTGAACCCAGGGGCACTTTATTACTCAGCTATATCCCCAGGCTTTTTAAATTTTGAGATAGGTTCTCACAAAATTGCTAAGGCTAGCCTCAAATTTGTGATCCTCTTGCTTCAGCCTTTGGATTTGCTGGGATTACAGGCATGCATGGTTGTTCCCAGCAAGGTGATACTTTAAAACACCCAGTTTCAGTTTTATTTCCTCTCCAGTGACTTATTACAATTTCTTCTGGTTATTCTTACCAAAACGATTGAGTTCCAGGGACAATTCCCCTGACCACATGGAAAGCTGGCAAATCCAGGTTTCTGAAGAAGTACTTGGTCATTCTCCAATGCTGGTCTTAGCCACCTTTTTGATTATTTTAGTTTTTTATATAATAATAGCATGCAAGTTGAAAACTCAGCTACTCAGGGAACCTAATTACCTGAAGATGCTGTGGTCTGGGAACAGGTAGGTGCAAAGAAGGAAAGTGAAGATATCAACAGGAAAAAAATGAACTTGATATATTAAATTCACTAACAGAAAAATAGTCCAGTGGTAGAATCTGCATATGTAGATGTCAAATAACCTTTTTGGTTATGGTCAGGTAGGTAATAATATTGAGAAGAAGGAACAGATCATACTAGCAAGTACAAATCGTAGAAAAAGTAAGTAACTGACTTTGACTTTCATTTTGTAGTATAAATGTGACTTAGTTTCAAGGGTGATACTAAAGCTATAGGGAGACCCTGGGGTCAGCAAATGTGAATCTTCAGCATAAACAGGGCATCTGGGAGTTCAAGAAATGCTTTAGTAAAGGATGTATTTATTTTACATCTTTAACCATTTCAACAGGAATTAAGGGAAATTAATAACCTAGATAAGTTCAAAGTTAGGACTACTTGCTTTGTTTTATTTCTGTCTTTTCTGAAAAGTTGAAAAGGGGGAAAGTTCACACAGTTTAGTACTCTGTGGTCTTTATTGGAACTAAAACCAAAGAGCATACACAGAATTTGGAGGACTGACTGGTAAGCTCTCTTTACTGAGACACCCCACCCCACCTGCCTTTCCTGAATGCCTGTTTATAGACCCACATGGTCATTTTCAACTGTGACATAGAAAAGCTGTTATAATGGTATTCATCGGGGAGGAGGTTCATAATTCTGCTATGACCTGTGTCTGTTGGGCATTTAGGTATTTTTATTCTAGAGAAGTCTAATTTTGGTCACCCTGAGGCAAAGTAAATGTAAATAAGGTTCAGGAAAAACAACAAATTCAGGAATCCAGGGACATGGAAATGAGCCTTAAGAGGCAAAGTGAAAGAAAGGGATAACTTAATTGGTTACTTAATTCAAGTAGAACAAAGATTTATTGAGATTTCCTGATAACATTTTTGTTTTGACAGAGAGGCAAGTGAACATATATTTAAAACAAAGAACCAGAAAGTCCACTGGAAGCAGGGAAGATTTGGACTATCAGAATTTATTAAGTGTAGGCATGGCCAAAAGGAGAGATGTTGAGTTCTCCAGTAGTATGTCTTAAATAATTTGGATATGCCTCTGACATTAACTGGATTGAAAATTCTTTTCATATATTTATTCCTAGTAGGGTTCTCATTTTCTCCATATTCTACAAATACGATCTTTAAAATGAATAAGAATCTCTTCTGGAAGGCTGACCAAATCATGTAAATTTATAAAACAAGTGATGGTATTTAGAAAGCAAATATTAAAGAATTGTGATTTGTATTGTCAGTGGCCTCTAATTAAGAAGAGAGAAGGAAAGATAATAATAGTCATGGAAAGCAAGGTGTATGTGTGTCTCTTTTGCTAGAGAACAGAAGATTGAAATGCCCTTTTAGAACCAGCTCAGGCGACTGCTCATTTCTTGTTATCTAAAATCTTGCAGACATCAGTATGTTATTCTCAAGATTTATTACTTTTATGTTTGGGAAACTTCTGAATTTGCAATCAAATTAGAGAATGAATTAATTACACGACCAATTTTTTTTTGCTTAAAGGTATGAATTGCTCCAAAAATTTGCATTTTTATGAAGTATGGTCATTTTAGATTCTGAGTGTTCCCAGCAATATTTAGCAGAAGTTCAGAAACATTTTTTCCTTTAAGTTGCATTCGAACTGTAAAAGGACATAAGTTCCCTGCATTGTGATATTTCCTACAGTAAGTGCGCACACAGGGATGTATAGCAGATGTATTCTGTCTCTGATCCTCACCTCTGATCATTACTAATATACTTCTGCAAGGTAGTCATGAGTTAAATAACAAAAGGAGAACTTACATTTGAGGAAATTATTCTCATAACTTATGACTTGTTTTGCTCCATAGTGACTTTATTTATTCCACATGATAGATCTAATTCATATAAATTTGACTGAACAGTTAAGCAGGCTTTATTGGTATTTTTCCTTCTATGAAGTTTCTGTTAAAATGACTCTCAGTGGAAATGCTCTTTTACAAAATTCATTTAATGCTCAAATATTGATAATGGGCTGGTTTATCTAATGGAATGAGAATAATTGAGATTTATAATCAAACTCAGTAAAATGGGGTTTTCTTTTCAAACAGCAAAAAGCTTACATTTCTAATTTTTAAAATATATTTTTACAGTGAAATGATGCCAACTACTTTTACATTAATAATTTGTCAAGTATAATGGTTTATGTCACAAAATTGATGGCAATATTAAAATAAATTATATTAAATTCAACTTGATATGAGGTGGTTCTACTAACTGTGCTTTTTCTGGTCAGAAGTAGAACCTTGTTTTCTTATTAATCTAGTATTTTGTTGTTTACTTGCCTTTCTGAATTTTCTGGGGTTGGTAGTTTCATCATACTTTGTAGAAAATTCTTTGTTAGCTTTTTAAAAATTCTGAAGATATGGGGTCTAAGTGACCCAAAGGAGAGATGACTATGACTTTCTTTGCTTCAGAAACTATCTTACTTAGGAAAATAAGTGTAAAGAGTTCAGTGTAATTGGTCTGAAAACCAAAATACTTCTTCAAGAAGGAAATGTGATCCACTTAAATTCTCATTCAGAATATGGTATGGCAAGTACAGAATACTTTGTCTTTTCTACTTCCAAATTTCTACTTGGTTTTAACAACACTTTCAGCCTATATCATTACTTGTGCTACTGAATTTAATAGCTTTCTACTGGCTGAGTAGGTGATTACTTTTTATTTGCCTCAGGCTCCCCACTTTTTTGGGGAGGGGAGGAGGTGCTAGGGATGGAAACTGGGGCCTTGTGCATGCTCAGGGCTCAACCACTGACCACAACCCCAGACTCCTTGAAGTTTCAAACGTTTCCTTATTCTAGAGTCCTCATTAGATTTGGTAATTGTGCATTTATCAGTACTGTTCATAGTTTCTTGTAGCTTTGGGTTTTTTTTTATTTTTCATGTGAAAATTCTCCTATGGAATGCAGTGTTTCATAGTCTCCAAAAGGCCACTTCACTATGTATCATTTCAATATAACCCAAATCTGCCTTTCACTGCCTCTAGCTCTGCCACTATGACCTGAGCAACATCATCTCTTGTATCATTGCATGGTCAAGATAAAAATAATGTGTTTATAACCTATCTTCCTGTTGCTATCTTTGAGACTTTGAAGTGTATTCATGATGTAGCAGTCAGATTAATCCCTTAATGCTTTTTGGTTCTCTGTTCAAAATCCAGTTGTTGGTTATCTCTTTCAGAGTAATAACTAATGTCCTTATGATGGCCTATAACAGTCTCCATGATCTGTGTTCCCCTGACTTCTCAACCCTATCCATACTTGTTCCTTGCACACTCTGGTCCAGCATCTTTAATCTCCTTATAGTTCTTTGAACATGGCATGTGAACTCCCATCTCAGGGATTTAGCTCTTGCTGTTGTCTCTGCCTGAAATGCTCCTCCTCCAAACGCCTTCATGCCTTATTCATTTTAATACATTAATAATAAATAGGAACTATTTTACCACAATCATTTTTAGACTCAATTTATCTTTTTCTTTTTTCCTTTTTTTTGAACATGTACATAGGGTAATGACGTCTGTCTCTTTCTACCATCCTTCTCCATCCCCACGACCCCATCCCACCCTTCACTCCTCTCTGCATAATCCAAAGTGCCTTCATTCTTCCCTATCCACCCCCTACTATGGATCAGCATTCACTTATCAGAGAAAACATTTGGCCTTTGTTTTTTTGGGATAGGCTTATTTCACTTAGCATGATATTCTCTAGTTCCATCCATTTACCTGCAAATACCAAAATTTCATTCTTCTTTAAGGCTGAGTAACATTCCACTATGTATATGTACCATATTTTCTTTATCAATTCATCTGTTGAAGGTTCCATAGTTTAGCTACTGTGAATTGAACTGCTAAAAACATTGATGTGGCTGCTTCATTATAGTATGTTGATTTTAAGTCCTTTGGGTATATACCAAGGAGAGAGATAAATAGGTCAAATGGTGGTTCCATTCCATGTTTTCTGAGGAATCTCAGACTGCTTTCCATAGTGGTTGCACAAATCTGCAGTCCTACCAGCAATGTATGAGTGTATCTTTTCTCCCTGCATCCTTGCTAACACTTCTTATTATTTGTATTCTTGATAATTGCCATTCTGACTGAAGTGAGATGGAATTTTAGAGTATTTTTGATTTGTATTTCTCTACTTGCAAGAGATGATGAACATTATTAATATGTTTGTTGATTTATTGTATTTCTTCTTCTGAGAAATGTCTGTTCAATTCCTTAGTCCATTTATTGACATATTTGTTTTTTAGGTGTTAAGTTTTTGAGTTCTTTATATATCCCGGAGATTAGTGCTCTATCTGAGGTGTGTGTGGTAAAGATTTTTTCCCAATATGTAGGGTCTCTGTTCATGTTATTGATTGATTTCTTTGCTGAGAAGAAGTTTTTTAGTTTGAATCCATCCCATTGATTGATTCTTAATTTGACCTCTTGCACTTTACGTTGCTTGTTGAGGAAGTCAGGTCCTAAGCCAACATGATGAAGATTTGGGCCTACTTTTTATTTTAGTAGGTGCAGGGTCTCTGTTCTAATTCCTGTCTTTGATCCACTTTGAGTTGATTTTTGTGCAGGGTGAGAGAGGTTTAATTTCATTTTGTTACATATGAATTTCCTATTTTCCAGAACCATTTGTTGAATAGGCTATCTTTTATCCAATGTATATTTTTGGCACCTTGGTCTACTATGAGATAACAGCATTTATATACGTTTGTCTCTATGTCTTCTATTTTGTGCCATTGGTCTACCTGCCTATTTTGGTACCAATACCATGCCGTTTTTTGTTACTATTGTTCTGTAGTCCAATATATCTTTTCAATCCCTTAGTATTTGCAAGACACTGTATAGGGAAACCAGCAAAATAAAAACTTGAAAGAATGATGATTTATAGTTTTGTTTAGTTTACAATCATATCAGAAGAAAAAACACATGACCAACAAGTACAGTAAGTAAATGTAGACGTATAAGAGGGTCATAAGGAAGGGGTGACAGATGAGTTGCCATTTGATTTGAGTATTAAAGAATGAATAATGCCTTAGAAGTGCAAATTAGAGAATGCAATTTCTGGTTTGAGCAAAAAAACTCAGTCATAGAATCCTACACCTCTCCACCATGTGTTAGTCCTCTTTGTGTTTCTGGAATACGCGATTGGCTACTCCTCCTCCAGGGGAGGATGGTTAGCATTGATCACACTGTCATAGCGAGTTAATGTCAGTGCATTTTGAGGTTTTATCAGGTGCCACTCCTGTGCCAGTCCACTGGACCGCTCGCATTCCAGGTGTTAGCGAGCCCCAAGGAAGCTCATTGACTGACATACCTAACAATAGCATTTAGTGCTCAGCAGAATCTTACATTTTTGTGAAATGCTCAGGTAATATTGGCACCCATAATTTATATACTTTTCCACAGAGGAAAATAATGTAATACTAATAATTTTAATTTTCTCATTCTTTCCTTTAGGAAACATGAAAGTGAAACTACGCAATGAGCCAGTGAATGGACCAAACCACTCTGTAGTGTCTGAATTTGTGTTCCTGGGACTCTCCAATTCCTGGGAGACTCAGATTTTTCTTTTTTGCTTTTCTTGCCTCTTTTATGTGTCCAGTTTGGCAGGAAACCTCCTCATAGTTGTCACTGTGACCTCTGACCATCACTTGCACTCCCCCATGTATTTTTTGCTGGCCAACCTCTCTGTCATTGATCTGATATTTGGCTCCATTGCAGCACCCAAGATGATCTATGACCTCTTCAGGAAGCAGAAAGTCATCTACTTTGGGGGCTGTGTAGCTCAGATCTTCTTTAGCCATGCTGTTGAGGGCACTGAGATGGTGCTGCTCATAGCCATGGCCTTTGACAGGTATGTGGCCATATGCAAGCCTCTGCACTACCTGACCATCATGAGCCCAAGGAGGTGCATTTTGATTTTAGTGGGCGCCTGGACCCTTGGTCTCCTTCACTCATCAGCCCAGTTGGCTTTTGTTGTTAACTTGCCCTTCTGCAGGCCCAACGTATTCGACAGCTTTTACTGTGACCTACCTTGGCTCATCAGACTGGCCTGCACAGATACTTACAAACTGGAGTCCATGGTCGCTGCTGACAGTGGGCTCATCTCCCTGGCTGCGTTCTTCCTGCTCATCCTCTCTTATGTCTTCCTCCTGGCTACCCTCCAGAAGCACTCCTCAGGAGGCTCTGCCAAGGCTCTTTCCACTCTCTCAGCTCATGTTACTGTGGTGGTTTTATTCTTCGGTCCATTGATTTTTTTCTATGTGTGGCCTTCTCCTTCAACACATCTGGACAAATTTCTAGCTGTATTTGATGCAGTTTTGACTCCATTTCTAAATCCCGTCATCTACACATTCAGGAACAGGGAGATGAAGGTAGCAATGAGGAGGGTGTTCAGTCTGCTCCTGGGTGTTCGAAAAATCACCTGAGTGACTTGGTTGAAACAAAATCAAAGTGACCGTTGAAAGTTTATAATTGCCAATCCTCTTGAGGATGAGACTTTCTGCTAGGCATTATTGAGTGTTCACAAGCATTCATCAACTGTCTGGTGCGTCTGTTCTGTTCCCATGGAAGAAAGGGTGCCATTTTTCTTGAAGAGAAAGATGAACTTTTATGTACCACATAGAAATCAAAGGTTATACTATATCAAATATTATATTTAATTCCTAAAGAACAGTGCCAATAATAGCTTTCTCCTATCTTAATGGTGTAAATAAGTTTGTTTTGCGGGACATCTGAACTACTGCTTTTCAGGTGTCCTGCCCTACTGTTGGTGTAGTTGTTCACACCAGGCTTTCCTATCTGTGTGTCCTACATCTCCTCTTCACCTGTTCTGCTCTATTATCTTAGTCATGAGCAAACAGTAGCAATCATCTTTAGGATTTGTGATGTCTTACATATTCTAACACAGAAGTCTTTCTTCCACACTTTGTTCTATACATTGAAGAGTGTTTCCTATTTTGTGTTTACTCAAATAGATCAGGTGTTGGCAAATGTTCTGCAAAGTATTAGATTGTTAGTAGTCACTCACTTTTGTTGTTGTAATTAGGAAATAGCCATACACAACTCAAAAATTAATAGCTGAAGTCCAATAAAACTCTTCACAAAAATAGCAGCAGGCCAGATCAACCCAATGTTCAGGTTAGCTATTATAGAATAATATTTAATAAGAGAGAGAGTTTCCCAGGATAGATTAATAAGAGAAAAAAAAGGGAATAAAGTAAGATTTAAAATTTGATCTAATTTTAATACAATGTATGAATGTAAGCTGAAATATTAATAGTAACGTTTCTCCAGTAGGAAAAATATAGATGACACTTACTGTCTTATTTTTGTTTTGCTTCCTGTGTTTTTGAATTCATATCAAAAAAATCATTGCCCAGACCAATGTCATGGAGATTTTTCCCAATGTTTTCTTCTAGTAGTTTTAAAAGATTTGTGGCTCATATTTAAATATTTAATGAATTTTGAGTTTATTTGTTGTGTACAATATGAGAGTCTGATTTTCTGCTTATGGCTATCTAGTTGTCCTAACACCATTTACAAAAGAGATTGTCATTTCTACATTGCTTATTTTTGGGAACTTTGTCAAAAATCAATTGATCACAAACACACAGCCGCATTTCTGGGCTTTCTATTCCATTCCATTGCCTATGAGTTGTTTTTTATGTAGTAATATGTTAGTTGCTATAGATATGTAGTATATTTTGATGTTAGGAAATATGGTGCATTTAGCTTTGATCTTTTTTATCAATACTGCTTTGGCTATTTGAAGTCTTTTGTGGTTCATTTGGATTTCATGTGAAAAATGTTATTGGAATTTTTATTGAATCTGTAGATTTCTGTGGGTACTACGAACATTCTGAGTATTAGTTCTTCCAATCCATGGACATGGGATGTCTTTATTTGTGTCATCTACAATTTTATTGTTTGGGTGATTTCTTTAAGTTTGATTTTGTTTTTATTTGACATAATAATTGTTCATATTTATGATATACAATGTGATGTTTTGATAATTGTATACATTGTGATCAGATTTTATGTTAGTGATCAAAGCATTGTATTTAGCAAACACATTACCTTAAATGTTTATCATTTGAAAAGTTAAAACATTCCAAATATTGTCTTGTAGTTATTTTGGTGAAACATGCACTATAATATTGTTATCTATAATGATACTACTGTACTAATGGACAAATGCTATTCCATTGTGCATATATACTAATTTTCTTTATCCTTTCATCCACTGATGGAAATATAGGTTGATTCTTTATCTTCACTAGTATGAATAATGCTGCAGTAAACTTGGGAGTACAAATATCTTTTCAACATATTGATTTTATATTATTTGGATAATACCCTGCAGTAGGATTGCTGGATCATATAGTAGTTTTATTTTTGATTTTTTTGAGGAAACTTCATACTGTTTTCCAAAATGGCTATACCAATTTACGTACCCACCAACAGCATATGAAAATTTTCATTTCTCTACAACCACATCAGCATTATTTTTTGGTCTTTTTGATAATAGTCATTCTAATTGGGGTGAAGTGATATCTCACTATTGTTTTGATTTTTCATTTCCCTGATGAATAGTTACTTTGAGCATTTTTCAGACCTGTTGGCTGTTTGTATGTCTTAGTTTAATAAATGCCTATTTAGGCAGGCCCTTTGACCATTTTAAATTCAGATTATTTACTTTTTTCTATTTAGTTGTTTGAGTTCCACATATATCCTGAATATTAACCTCTCTTCAGATGTACAATTTGGAAATATTTTCTCCCATTCTGTATGTTTTCTCTTCACTTTGTTTTTCTTTCCTTGCAGCTTTTTATTTGATGAAATTTCACTTGTATCTACAATTTCTTTCATTAATATTTCTTTAACAATTTTTTCTTTGACAAATTCTTCTTTCTACTTACTAGTTTGAACATTCTTACTCTAATCTGCTTTGACTCCATGTTTGTGTTTCTATTATTATGTCTTTCATATTACCACATGCTTGCACCTCTAAACTTCTGTTTTGATTTTTGAGAGCACAAGGAATTTAGCTGATGAAGAATGTTGAGATTTCTAAGTTTCAAAACATATATCTGATAAGGGTTTAATATCTAAAACATATAAGGAACTTGTCCAACTTGATAGCAAAGCCCCTAAATAATTCTGTTTAAAAGTGAGTAAAATAACTCAAATATTTTTTTCAAAGATGGACTAAAAATGGCCAACAGGCATATGAAAAGGTGTTCAACACTAATAATCACCAGAGAAACACAAATTAAACCACAGTGAGATGTCACCTCACATCTCTAAGACTGACTATTATCAAAAAGACAAAAGACCAGTGTTGGAAGGATTGTGGAGAAAAGGAAACACTTGGACACTGCTAGTAGGAATGTACATTGGTACAGCCATTATGGAAAACTGATGAAAGTCCTTCAAAAAATTAAAATAAGAACTGCTATTATTATGGTTTGGATATGAGGTATTGCCCAAAATCTCATGTATGAGACAATGCAGGAATGTTCAGGGGTGACATGATTAGATTATGAGAGCTGTAACCTAATCGGTGGATTGTAAATTAATAATTTTGAATAAATTACTGGGTAAATATAGGCAGGTAGGGCATGGTTAGAGGAAGTAGTTCATAATTTTTCAATATTTTCTTCCTAGTGCTCACTCTTGATCTCTCTGCTTTCTGGCTGCCATGAGCTATTGTCTGCCATACCCTTTATGCCATGATATTCTGCCTCACCTTGAGCCCAGAGAAATGGAGCCAACCAACAATGGATTGAATTTCTGAAACCATGAGCTCAAATAAACTTTTCCTTTCCTAAGTTGTTCTTGTCAGGTATTTTGGTCTTAGCAATGAAACCTGAATAACAATAACAATCCAGCAATAACACTTCAGGGTTGTGAAGGAAAAAAGTGAACTGTTTTTCCCTTGTGCTTTCACATTCAACACAGAACACTTCTGTGGCCAGATGTGTGCAGGTTTTACAAGCAATTCAGTGAACACCAACAGAAAGTCTTATAATTCAATTCAATTATCTATCTGACAATTATCTACCAGAGATAATGTCAGATCCCACAGTGAACAGCTACAAATCTGCCCTTTCACTTCAGATGCCAATTGCAAGTATCACCTACATTTCTGATTGACCAGAATTGGATCCCCATAATCCTTGGGTTCCATTATTTGTTACAGTGTTCATAGAATGCAGGGAAGCACTTTGCATATATTTTTCCATTTATTGTAAAGGGTATTACAAAGGATAGCCATGAGCAGCCAGAAAAATGATAAAGGGTAAGGTGTATGGGAGGGGATGCATAACTTCCATGCCTTCTCTAGGTATACCACCCTCCAGTCACCACCATAGATTCAGCAATCTGGACTTTATCCAACTTTTTCTTTCCTTTTGAGTTTCCATGGAGGATTCATCATGTAGGCATGATTTATTTATTCATTGGTCATTCATTAGTATCAACTGAACTTTAGCCCCTTTCCCATTCCTGGAGGTTGGATATATGTGGTTGCAAGTTTGAACTCTCTAATCATACCTTAGTCTTTCAGGTGATCAGACCTCATCCTGAAGTTATCTAGGGACCCTTGGCTTCCAATTCTCTCATTTTCCTATGAGAGACGTCACTCTGAAGATTCCAAGTATTCTTTTAAAATTGCTAATGCATATTAATTGTACAAACTAAAGGGTTTCACTGAGACATTTCTATATATACATATAGCATGTTTTGATCATGTCAACCTTCCCTTAACTCTCTCCCTTCCTCCCCTCTCTTTTCCAGCTGTTTTTCCTCCCTTTTGCTTCCCCAATAGTTCCTCTTCTACTTTCAGGTATTCTAATTTTTTTTTTTTTTAGATTTCACATATGAGAAAAAACACGTGATATATGTCTCTCTGTGTCTGGCTTATTTTCCTGAAAAATGACATAATTTTATTCTTTATGTATGAATAATAATCCATTGTGTACATATGCCATATTTTCTTTATCTGTTCATTTGTCGATGGACATAGGCTGATTATATATGTTGGTTGCTGTAAATATTGCTGCAATAAATATGGATAAATAGGTATTTCTTTTTTATGCTGACTTCATTTCTTTTAGATATAATCCCAGGAGTGGTTTTACTGGACCATATGGTAGTTCTCCTTTTAGTTTTTTGAGGGTTTTGAGGGACCACTATATCATTTTCCATAGTGATTGTACTAATTCACATCCATTTATTTCTGTTGCAGTCTTTATTATTTCTTTCTTTTTACTGATTCTGGGTTTATTTTTTTCTGTTTTTTTTTTCCTTCTAAAATCTTTAGATGTATCCCATTTATTTGGGCTCTCTCTCTAATATAGACACTCATAGCTATAAACTTCCCTCTTTTGGGGGGAGTACTGGGGATTGAATTCAGGGGCACTCGACTACTGAGCCACATCCCCAGCCCTATTTTGTATTTTATTTAGAGACAGGGTCTCACTGAGTTGCTTAGTGCCTTGCTTTTGATGAGACTGGCTTTGAACTTGTGATCCTCCTGCCTCAGCCTCCTGAGCTGCTGGGATTAACTTCCCTCTTAATACTGCTTTTGTTGCATCCCACAGGTTCTGGCCAATTGTATTTCCATTTCCATTTTGATTTGATTCTAGGAATTTTTAAATTTCCTCTTTGATTTGTTCAATGATTCACCGATCCTTCAAAAATATATTGTTCAATCTCCATGTGTTTATATAATTCCTGTGGCTGTGTTTGTATAGTTACTACTCTTGCTGCTGATTTCTAGATTTATTCTACTATAATCTGATAAGGGTAGTCTTTTAGTGTTGTTCTGAAATTCACCTTTAGTTATCATAATATAAAGATTTAAAGTAGTTGTAGAAAATGGCAAAAAAATTAATATCTCATACTTCCATTAATTAAGAGTGTAACTGCTTGGTTGCCCTGGGAAAACCGCAGCTAAGTAGGTGACAATTCCCCAAGGCAAGTGATCCCAGTCAGCCAGTTCCACATCTCTGCAACATCATTTGGTCAGTACCCTCTGGGGCTGCTGTCAGTTGCTGCTTTTACTGTTTATATAGGTATTGGTGTGTGTTTGTAGTGATTTTGTTTTTGATCTCTTTGATCTTGCAAAACTATATCATTCTTAATCTTTAAGGATGCTGTTTTCTCAGTTTCCTTGACAAAACAGGTAGGTGAGAAGAACAAATAAAACCCATAGTGAGTTAATCAGTGAGCCAAGGTTTCTGTCTTCTAGAATTGAGAAGTGTTTTCCTCAACTCCTTGTGATGTCGACCTTCTGTGCGGTCATTTGCTTTAGGTGCTGGAGAAAAGGGTGGGGCAGGAATCATCGACTATGGAGAGTCATTGTGTATGGGCAGTTAAGGGTATGGGCAGGGGAGGGTGAAAATCTTAGCCCTTAAAGAATGAGAATAGAGCTGGAGCAGAGAGTCAGGGAAGAAGCAGAGTTTGACTACTCCTACTTCTCCCCAAGTTGTCCCAAGGGCTTAGCCCCACCTTTTCTTTTTTCAGGCCTCTGTGAGCTCTGCACTCAGTGATCAGCCCAGCTTCCTGGTCTTTCTGTCTAATGACTAGAAAAATTTCCCCTCTTTTTGATCTTCCGCCTTACCTGGTGCTCCCCTTCTCATCCCTCATCAGTCTCATGGGTGGAGTTCTTCATTCAAGCTGTTGACCGTTGCTGATTGCTGATGTATGTTCTCTGAAAACTTTGTCATCCACCTCCAATGGAGACTTTTAATATTTTCATTCTTTGATAACTTTATCATGTTCCTTGTACTATTCATTCTTTAATTCATTTGACACTTATATGTGCCCACAATACAACAGGCCTACACTGCCCATTTACAATGTAGAAAATGTATGTCAATGTATTAGAAATCTTTATATTCTTATATTTCTTCTCCTGTACCTTAGCATTCTTTACTGACCATATCAAAATCTCCTTCTCCCCTCCTTTTTTCTCTCTTCTACTCCTTAATTCTTCATATGCTCCTTTTTAGCCCACTACTGGTTATCCTTCTACTTCTATAATTGCTCCTTCTCATATCTTTGTTCCTTTACCTCCTTTCACATTATCAACACAGGTCTTTTTCATTGTTGTATCTTTGCTTTTTGCAAATTTTTCCTCCATTTGCTTTCCTTCAGGGCTCTTATTCAGTCTTAAGCATTCTATTACTTTTATATTGACTTATGTACAATTTTATCTTGTATCTCTATTTCTTCAATATATATTATCTCATATATCCACGAAGACATCTCAGCAGTACCTAAAATTCATATGCTTGTAATATACATACATCTGTTTTCTCCAGTCCCACAAATTCCATGTTCGACTTCCATATTTTTAGAAAGGGACCTACTATTGTCCTATCTATTCATGCTCAGATGTTGGTGTCGTCTTTGACTTTGCTTTTCTCCATGTTTACTCCAACTTTAATCAGTCAGTGATTCCTTTGGGTTTTTACTTTTCATTACTTCTATTTTCTGTGTCTACAGTCATATGGATAAGCCCATGGTCCTGGGGCATCTGCATAACCCTTCAAGTCTGCTCAAGTTCAGCATTCTTTTAAGGCCCCCCTACCGCTCTAGTCCCTTCATTTGACTCATCTCTTACAGATGGAGCATTTCCCCCTTATTGGCTTCATTGTCAGTTCCTTGCACCCATGCCTCGATTGCCTTCCTAAATTTACATAATTAATTCTTAACTATGTTAGAGACATTCCAAATGTTAGTCAAAATGAATCTCAACCATCTTTCTCATCGTATTTTCCTCTGTTCCTTGACATCATTGCTATGAGGTAGACTGTCTGCCTGCTTCATCATTAACCTAGTGTACCCTGAACTTACTTGTTTTTAAAATATTTCACCCAACTCTTGAAATGATTTCTTTAGGTCTGATATTTGTGTATTGCAATTTTACCATCCTTTTTGACTATAAATCAAGTGCCGTATCACCACACTGCTTTCTCTCATCACTATAGTTCTCTCTTTCAATTCTACTTATGGTGAAGGATCTGTTCCACTTCTATGACATGCATCACACAGTTCTGAGGTATCTTCACACACGTGCTGGATAAGGATCTGCTTCATACAACATCGTTTTCTCTTGATATCTGACACATACTAAACAAATGCACCTTAATTTAACAAAATAAGTACAAGAGAAGATAAGGGTGAAAATGAAACAACTGTGACTGAATTTGGTCTTGAGGAGCAATCTGATTTTCTGATTTGCATAAACTACCTATTTTCTGCACATATGAAAGTTAACTTGAGATTAAAACTGAAGACCTCCATGTCACACCAAAAGGGCAGCTTAGATGGGGGGAAGTTTATTTTCCTGAGCAGATGGTATTATATGGTCTGGTTTCCTTGCCTTGGAAGGCCAGCAAAAATTTACATCTGCATAGTCATGGTCTTCAGAAATCTCTTGAGGAATGTATTTTGGTCCTCGTACTTCCCTGTTTCTCATTCCTAATGACAAAGGAAATATCCAATGTTAGTTGAAGTAGTCAGAAAAAAAAACTTAAATTTTTGTGTGGGGTAATTGAAATTTCTGGTTTTAGATTGTTGCTTTTGCCTTTGTGTAGTGGTACAACTTAGAGTGCAAATCTTCTTCTGTATCCCTTAGGCAGTCTTTGATTTTTTTTTTTTGTATTATTAAAATAATTTTTTTTATTGTGTACAAATGGGATACATGTTGTTTCTCTATTTGTACATAGAGTCAAGGCATACCATTTGTGTAATCATACGTTTACATAGGGGAATGATGTTTATTTTTTTTTCCTTCCCCCCCACCCCTCCCACCCCTTTTTTCCCTCTATACAGTCCTTCTTTCCTTCATTCTTATTGCTCTCCTTATCTCTAACCCTAAACCTAACCCTAAACCTAATGCTAACCCCTCCCACCCCCCATTATATGTCCTCATCCGCTTATCAGCGAGATCATTTGTCCTTTAGTTTTTTGAGATTGTCTTATCTCACTTAGCATGATATTCTCCAATTTCGTCCATTTGCCTACAAATGCCATAATTTTATCATTCTTCATTGCGGAATAATATTCCATTGTATATATATGACACAGTTTCTTTATCCATTCATCAACTGAAGGGCATCTAGGTTGGTTCCATAATCTGGCTCTGGTGAATTGAGCAGATATGAACATTGATGTGGCTGTATCTCTGTAGTATGCTGATTTTAAGTCCTTTGGGTATAGGCCAAGGAGTGGGATAGCTGGGTCAAATGGTGTTTCCATTCCAAGCTTTCTGAGGAATCTCCACACTGCTTTCCAGAGTGGCTGCACTAATTTGCAACCCCACCAGCAATGTATGAGTGTTCCTTTTTCACCACATCCTCGCCAACACCTATTGTTGCTTGTATTCTTGATAATCGCTATTCTAATTGAGGTGAGATGAAATCTTAGGGTAGTTTTGATTTGCATTTCCCTTATTACTAGGGATGTTGAACATTTTTTCATATACCTGTTGATTGCTTGTACATCTTCTTCTGTGAAGTGTCTGTTCATTTCCTTAGCCCATTTGTTGATTGGATTGTTTGTATTCTTCGTGTAGAGTTTTTTGAGTTCTTTATAGATTCTGGAAATTAGCGCTCTATCTGAGGTATGGTTGGCAAAGATATTCTCCCACTCTGTAGGCTCTCTCTTCACATTTATGATAGTTTCCTTTGCTGAGAGAAAGCTTTTTAGTTTGAATCTATCCCAGTTGTTGATTCTTGCTTTTATTTCTTGTGCTATGGGAGTCCTGTTAAGGAAGTCTGATCCTAAGCCAACAAGTTGAAGATTTGGACCTACTTTTTCTTCTATAAGATGCAGGGTCTCTGGTTTGATTCCGAGGTCCTTGATCCATTTTGAGTTGAGTTTTGTGTAGGGTGAGAGATAGGGGTTTAATTTCATTCTATTGCATATGGTTTTCCAGTTTTCCCAGCACCATTTGTAGAAGAGGCTATCTTTTCTCCATTGCATATTTTTGGCCCCTTTGTCTAGTATGAGAAAATTGTATTTATTTGGGTTTGTGTCCATGTCCTCTATTCTGTACCATTGATCTACCTGTCTATTTTGGTACCAATACCATGCCATTTTTGTTACTATTGCTTTGTAGTAGAGTTGAAGATCTGGTATTGCAATACCCCCTGCTTCGCTCTTGCTACTGAGGATTGCTTTAGCTATTCTAGGTTTTTTATTCTTCCAGATGAATTTCATAATTGCTTGCTCTATTTCTGCAAGGTACATCATTGGGATTTTAATTGGAATTGCATTGAATCTGTATAGCACTTTAGGTAGTATAGCCATTTTGACAATATTAATTCTGCCTATCCAGGAACATGGGAGATCTTTCCATCTTCTAAGGTTTTCTTTAATTTCTTTCTTTAGTGTTCTGTAGTTCTCATTGTAGAGGTCTTTCACCTCTTTTGTGAGATTGATTCCCAAGTATTTTATTTTTTTCGATGCTATTGTGAATGGAGTAGTTTTCCTAATTTCTCTTTCTGAAGATTCATTACTTATGTATAAAAATGCATTGGATTTATGAGCATTGATCTTGTAACCTGCTACTTTACTGAATTCACTTATGAGTTCTAAAAGTTTTCTGGTGGAATTTCCAGGTTCCTCTAAATATATAATCATGTCATCAGCAAACAGGGATAGTTTGAGTTCTTCTTTTCCTATTCGTATCCCTTTAATTTCTTTGGTTTGTCTAATTGCTCTGGCTAGAGTCTCAAGGACGATGTTGAATAGAAGCGGTGAAAGAGGGCATCCCTGCCTTGTTCCAGTTTTTAGGGGGAATGCTTTCAGTTTTTCACCATTTAGAATGATATTAGCCATGGGCTTAGCGTAGATTGCCTTTATAATGTTAAGGAATGTTCCCACTACCCCAATTTTTTCTAGTGTTTTGAGCATGAAGGGATGCTGTATTTTATCGAATGCTTTTTCTGCATCTATTGAAGTAATCATGTGATTCTTAACTTTAAGTCTGTTGATATGGTGAATGACATTTATTGATTTCCGAATGTTGAACCAACCTTGCATCCCTGGGATGAAACCTACTTGATCATGGTGCACTATCTTTTTAATATATATTTGTATGCAATTTGCTAAAATTTTGTTGAGAATTTTTGCGTCGATGTTCATTAAGGATATTGGTCTGAAATTTTCTTTCCTCGATGTGTCTCTGTCTGGTTTAGGTATCAGGGTGATATTGGCTTCATAGAACGAGTTTGGGAGGGTTCTCTCCTCTTCTATTTCATGGAATAGTTTGAGGAGTATTGGAACCATATTTTATGCCACAAAGCTACTGTTAGCAAATACAAGAAGATAGAGATACTACCTTGTACTCTATCAGATCATAATGGATTGAAATTAGAAATAAATGACAGAATAAAAAACAGAAACTTCTGCAATACCTGGAGATTAAATAATACACTATTATATGATGAATGGATAACAGAAGACATCAGGAGGGAAATAAAAAAATTCTTAGAAGTAAATGAGAACAAAGACACATCATATCAAAATCTCTGGGACACTATGAAAGCAGTACTTACAGGAAGATTTATTTCATGGGGTGCATTCCAAAAAAGAAGTAGAAATCAACAAATAAACGACTTAACACTACAGCTCAAAGCGCTAGAAAAAGAAGAGCAGACCAATACCAAAAGTAGTAGAAGACAGGAAATAGTTAAAATCAGAGCCGAAATCAACAAAATCGAAACAAAAGAAACAATTGGAAAAATTAACAGTCTTTGATTAGTGTCTCCACACAGGAACAAAAATCATCTTGTGGGAAATATGCAATAGTGATTGGAAGAAAGTGCAGACATCAAAACTTGCCTAAATCTAGGAGTAGTTTCCATACCTTAGTATTACCAAGAAGTCAGAATACGAGGACAGTTTTCTATGCTTGAACACCATTCATATACCTAGTATTCAATATATGATGCCAATTACCATATTATGTGGTAGGTACTAAATTTGATGTTTATGTACTTTATATCATTTCTTTGTGGGGAGATATTATTTCTCCATTTTATTAATGAGAAGTTCCAAGAGGTCTAGTAACTTTGTTACGTTCGTCTTGTCATTGAGTAGTGGAACCTGGATTTAAAACATACCTGACTGATCTCAAGGACCAAGTTATTAGCCTTTCTAATACAATGCATGAAAGTCGACTATGAATTTTTGTATTATCAGGGTTGAAGAGGAAAGAGATGAAAATCTGAAAATTGTTTTTGGATTTCTGAATGGAAAGAGACAGCTGTGTGATAAGCACATAGTGT